>NC_044504.1:1327500-1337500 GCF_902362185.1 Chanos chanos
GACCCCTACCTCCCCAACACAGACCCCCACCTCCCTAACACAGACCCCCACCTCCCCAACACAGACCCCCACCTCCCTAACACAGACCCCTACCTCCCCAACACAGACCCCTACCTCCACAACACAGACCCCCACCTCCCAAACACAGACCCCCACCTCCCCAACACAGACCCCCACCTCCCCAACACAGACCCCCACCTCCCCAACACAGACCCCTACCTCCCTAACACAGACCCCCACCTCCCAAACACAGACCCCTACCTCCCTAACACAGACCCCCACCTCCCCAACACAGACCCCCACCTCCCCAACACAGACCCCCACCTCCCCAACACAGACCCCTACCTCCCCAACACAGACCCCCACCTCCACAACACAGACCCCCACCTCCCCAACACAGACCCCCACCTCCCCAACACAGACCCCCACCTCCCCAACACAGACCCCCACCTCCCCAACACAGACCCCTGCCACCCCAACACAGACCCCTACCTCCCAAACACAGACCCCTACCTCCACAACACAGACCCCCACCTCCCTAACACAGACCCCTACCTCCCCAACACAGACCCCTACCTCCCCAACACAGACCCCTACCTCCACAACACAGACCCCCACCTCCCCAACACAGACCCCCACCTCCCCAACACAGCCTCTTCTCTGCACAAAATACAGTCACACCTGAACCAACGTGACTCCAAATCACAGCTACACTCTCCTCACGTCACCCAACCCTACAGCCAGTCTAACCAAGTGATGCATAGTTGCACAGTATGAAATATGAGATTGTTAAATGCCACTGAATCCCAACAGACTACCGTGAGTGAGCGTAGTGTTGGCCTAGAGTTTTGGCGCCGTGGGGTTATGTCTCATATGGGGGCCCAGTGTTTTGGGCTGGGGGGTTACGTCTCATATGGGGGCCCAGTGTTTTGGGCTGGGGGGTTACGTCTCATATGGGGGCCCAGTGTTTTGGGCTGTGGGAGACAGGTCTCGTGTTGAGGGTGAAGAGCTGAGTTTATTCTGAACAGTGTTTAGGCCTCGGTCAGGGTTAAGCTCTGGGGTATTTTGCTGATTAAAGACCAGTATGTTCAGTATGTTCTGCGTGACTGACACTCGCGGGCAGCTGCGGGGAGTTGCATTTGTCAGTCGGGTCTTTGACATGTTTGTAATGTTGTGTTGTTCAACATTTGCAGTGACTTAAAAAGGGCTAAAATGTGCTCCTTGCAAGTGAATCTGGAGTTCCCTATCAGGTCCTCCTAACTGTGTTCAGTATGGTTAGTTTGTGTATTCATACTGAACATCAAAGAGTAAAACTGAACTGTTTCACCATCAACACTGATCACATCTAACAACCAGGACAATATTGCTCCTCATGTACCACTCTCTGTAACTTCACTTTGTTTTAACAGGCTTTCCTACACTGTCTCCATATAAAGGCTGCCATGTCTCTTTACCAAACATTTCCTTCTTTAAAAAAAGGTGTAAATGTTTATCTAAGGGAATGTTTTGTGTGTCTTTTAGGCAGGGGCATGGCTCCGTGCTTTTAGTCAGAGTGAAAGAATAGATGGCCAAACTCGCACGGCTCTCAACAGAACCCACGGATGTCCACACACACCCAGCTGAACCCTCTCACTGTTCATAGCCACAGAACCCACGGATGTCCACACACACCCAGCTGAACCCTCTCACTGTTCAAAGCCACAGAACCCGCGGATGTCCACACACACCCAACTGAACCCTCTCACTGTTCATAGCCACAGAACCCACGGATGTCCACACACACCCAGCTGAACCCTCTCACTGTTCATAGCCACAGAACCCACGGATCTGCATGTGCACTGACCAACCTCAGCTTCCCACATCAACCTTTGAGATTCCTTACTCCCATTCAGTCTTAACCAGCTAGCTAGTCAGCTGTCTTACTCTCATTCAGTTTAATGAGCTAGTTAGTCAGCTGTCTTACTCCCCTTCAGTCTTGGTGCACTATATTTGAATTGAACTGTTATCTTCAACATCTACCTATGTCATACATGTCGCCAAGCCTATTCAAACCTGACTTTGATCAGTAAATGAAAACCCAGTTGTCAGGTACTCCTATGTTCTCCGAAGTGGGACAGTTTATTGGTCTGGGGATACAAATTGGTGGGTGTTCACACAATCTGTTTAAGTCCTGAATCACCATCCTCTTCCCACACAACAGTATCTGACAGTGTGACACAAACACCTTTTAACTTTCTGCTGTCACGTGTTTCAGCTGACTGACTGTGAGCTCTGAAAGTGAGCTGTGAATATGGGTCTGTCTGTGTAGATTTCAATGAGAAATCCAGGGATTCGGTTAGCCAGGCTGTTGGGACTCACAGGAATGGCAGTGGGAATATGTACACTTGAGCTTGCGATGGTTGCTGGGATGGCCACTGGCATGGTCTGTCCGTTTGGGAGCTGGAGAAGCACCGGGAACGTTCCGGAAACAGGCCTGTGGAGAGGGAGAGGAGGAAAACGTCTGCACGGCTGCTAACAGATAAAACTCCAGCTAAACATTCATTATCATTTACAGCAAATTAGATCAAAGAGAAAACAGCACAGACAGTATTGATCAGCATGCTGTGTCCAAAAAGCAAAAATGAATGAACTAAACAACTACAGACAGAACTCAAAAAACCACAACTTAAAACATAGCGATGCATAGCCATGGTCATTAAGAACAATTACAAATCAATTTCTCTGTAGAAAACAAACCTTTTTTTTCATGTATCAAAATGATAAAAACAAAACCAAACAAAGCAAACATAAAAACGCTAAATCCAAACAGCTAGGCCCTGGCGAGAGACGGGCGGGGCGGGGAAGAAAACAAAAAGGCACTGATGGAGATGAAACAAGCAACATTGGTTTGGAGTTACTTACACTATTGGCCTATTAGTGGATGGGACTTGAGTAATTACAGAGCTAGATGTTGGAGATGGGAGGCCCTGCTGAATTACAACACTAGCATCTGAGCTGGCCAGAAGCACATTGGGAACCTGGAGTGATGCAGGGTGGACTATAGTGGAGGCTGGCAGTGAGCTCGGCTGCAAAGAAACCTCCTGAAAACACCATACGACACCTTAGCTGCATCAAACGTCCACTTCCACAGAAAAAACACAGCTACAGTTTTATCTGCATCTCGTGTTCACAGTAGGCATTCATTTATTCCTTTAAATGCTGTAATCATCTTCAGGTTTGAAACTGAAGGGACAGAGGACATGGTAGAGTGCTGCACAGATGATCAGTATCTTCAGACATACTTGACGTCATGGTCGTGCTGCTTTCTTAAAGACACAATGCTCTGTTTTGGGTCAGAGGAAATTTCCTGAAAAAGCCACAAATTGATTTTTCTACAAAAGAATCGTGAGCATGAGGAACTCTTTGTGAAATACAGATTAATGACCTTACTCCTTCAGTTTGTGGATTAATGGACTGAAGGCTTCTGCCGTCTGTCAGCTGACCTTTTGGGTAATAGCACGCCACAGTATGAAGACAATTTAGTCCACTCTGTTCACTGTGCCATGTGTATTTGAGCTTTTACGGGCCATTTATGACAGACCAGCCCTGCCGGACTTCCAGTCGGTGTCTCTGTGTTATGTTGAATGTAACCAGGGTTGGAGAGTGAGGCTGTAGGGTTACAACACGGCTATGTGATTAACTATTCCAGTGTTACAGACAGGAGGACGTTGTGACAGTGTCTGTGTATGGGGCTCCAACCTTGTCGTCACTGGTAGTAGATTCAGGATGAGGCAGTGGACTGTCTCGGTGCGTGTCGAGCGACGTGGGTTCCTCTATCCTGTTTCGCACGACAGGCGTCGCAAGAGGTGAGAGATCCAGAGGCAACTGCCACAAACAAGACACAACAGACGTCTCATAACCCGTGAGGCAAACAAGCACAACACTGCACTGCACAGGATTAACAATACACGAGCCCCCACAAGACAACAATCACAGAACAGCATATGGCACAGATAAAACACCTCTTTTCAAACGCTCAGCACAGCTCAAGCGTACATTTTTATTAAATACCATTAGCATCAACCAGTGTCAAGTCATCAGTGAAAAAAGGGTCACTAACTGACTCTTAAAACACACAGGAGACAATAAGAAACATTTTTCAGCCTGTGTCAGGGGTTCCACCCTTCACAGCAGTGGTGACCACCATTAAACCCCCACCCCTCATCCACCCAGGCTGCCTTATTACCTTTTTAATGTCATCCTCCGTGGCCTTTTTAAAGTCATGCTCAAATGGACTGGTAAGCTCATTGAAAAGTCCTACCTCTTCACAATTCTTCAGAAAGCGGGTGGGAGTTGGCGTTTGGTCTGAAACAATAACAGAATGGTTTAATACAGTCACGATGGACTGTCTTCGTCTCGGGTTTTGGTACCTGTTCTCCGTTTTAGAACTCACCAGCAACTATGACACTGTCATTCCGTGCTGGACCAAACTTCAGTGTCATCTCATGTTTATGTTTGTGGACTGCCAAATGATCTTCATTTGTGAAACGCTGGAGAAAAAGCATGAGAGATGTGAGACATTGTGATAATGTGAGACACTGGGTAAGAAAAAAAGCTTCATCGCTGTTATCACTCACAGTGCATTCATTACTTGCACTTACAGTAGCCTACTGAAGTGCTGCATATTGCGAAATGCGTTCCAGTCGTTATTTCGGAAAACTATTTTTAGGGTTAGTGTTAACACATACCTGACCACACCCTGGAGCAGTGCATTGGAAAGGTTTATCATCACTCATATTCAAAGGCTCCGTTTATAACCTGTTAAAAAATGACACAAAAGTACTTGAAGAAAGTCGAAGTTCTTTCATGTTTATGAATAATTAAATGAAAAAAGTTCCTCGGGACCTGCGACTTCCTTTTACATTTAGCTATTGGTTCAATGCAAGATCTGGGTGTTTATGTGTCAAATCGTTAGCTTTAAAGGGGAGCCTGAGTGTCATCTGCTTTCGTTAAAGAGATGGCCTCCAAAACCATGAGTATTTACGTTCCGTATGTAAATACAAAACACGTCCATACTCTGAGAGAACTTTCCCCCAATATATTGCGCTAACCTGTCTCTACGACCCACACCTGCTATAAAGCAAAATGACTCATACACGAACACTCAGCTCATGACAGATCTGCCACCAAGCCCGTTCTATTGTGCCGTGGCTAGCTAGCTGACTGAGTTAACGTTAAACATTACTGATCGCCAACTACGCTTTTCATTTACAGAGGTAATGTATAGCGCGAGCAAGATAGTGCTTCGCGAAAGACGTCAATTTGCATGCACAACTACACGCTGTTTCCGAGGATAATGATGCGGATCTGTTTTTACACATCCATCCACAGCTTCGACTAGCGGGATTACACCTCCCATTCCCTGGAAGGAGCTGCTGAGCTAACTGTAGATAGCTCGTTAGCAGCCATGCTATATCACCGTCGCCATATTACCTTGTACAGCTGTTAAAGGCAATTTATGTACATGTCACTTGCTCATTGCTTACTATTTATTTACATATTAAGCCGTCCACGAAGTACGTAAAAGATAAACGTGGGTGATGTCTTTGTTTACCAATACAGTCTATTAATTCGCTCACTTACCAACGGGTTCAACCCTTGACAACCAAAGCCCCCCAGTCTCGTGAATCTCGCGAGAGTAAATCGGAGCACGCATTTTCTGTAAACGTAACGTATTTTGATTGAGAATCTCTATGGTTTGAGGACGTTATGTTCAGCGTGTAGCGTAGACGTCCTACGCAGTCTACGCCGCTTGGCGTTATCCAACCATAATTACTTAGACACTACATTGGCATTTTTCAGGGTACATTGACACTGCTTCGTAAAAAAAATCCAACACAAACACTTCTAGACGGTAAATACACCTCTTAAAAACCGCTCATACTCATACTACCCATGTCTTAGGTATTACTGGGAGCCTAAGTTTCGTAGGGCATATACCATGGCCTCAAAAGATAATATCCAAACAGTCATTGACCACTTCAGTTGACCACTTCACAGAGCCCCTGGCTCTCAAGAAGGTCTGTGCAGAATATCAGGTTATTGCTATATTTTGCTCTAGCAATATTTTTTCCTCCAGCAATGCTTGTAGGGTATGGTCTAAGAGAAATGAGTTCCAGACATCGCTGTAGCACCCATACAGTGAGATCTACATTTATTTAATGCAATTTACAAAAGCAATATGGTATTTGTCAGCTTTTAACCAATTGCAACCTACTTACAATTTCATTATCATCCAGCAGTTTAATCCTTGAAAACATTTGTGTGGACCCAAGAACGTCTACAAACAATTCACTAAACTTTTCCAATAGTGATTGACAGAAAGTGCTATCATCCTAGTTCCCTGTTGCCATTGTCACTGTGAGGTAAAACATGAATCTCAGAATATAAAAATTACCTCTTTTTTAAATAGTCAAATACAGGCATTTTTAATTGTGTAACTGTTTACATTTTCACATGTTTTGTTATTTTAACAGCTTAAAGCGGACTTGAAAAATGTACATTTTTTCCCCTTACGGACATGAACATTAGACAGTTTGGTAGCAATGGCAAATATGTAGTCACAACTGAGCTTAGAGTATGTTTACCGAGGTTCTTTTTTGTTTTTGTTTTTTACATGGCGAACAGGATGAGGAAAGCCACCATCAAACAGAACAGTCCCATAGCCTCAGACAGGGCAAAGCCCAAGATGGCATAGGAAAAGAGCTGCTGCTTTAGAGAGGGGTTCCTGGGAAAGAACAGAAACACACAGTCAGTACCTGTCACCGTCTCCGTGTTAGCTCAGAGTTAGAAAAAACATCTGGAACATGTGTTTCCACAGTAAAAACGACTCCCGCATCGAGGGCCTCACCTGGCATATCCGATGATGAGGCTGCCGAACACAGTTCCGATTCCGGCACCAGAACCGGCCACTCCGACAGTGGCAGCTCCGGCACCGATGAACTTGGCGGCAGTGTCGATGTCCCTGCTCACGGCGCTGGTCTGGAAGCCCCTGACAGCGACCTGAGACAGAGGGCTCTGAGGGACGAGAGCTGAACCAGCCTGGAGAGGAGAGACTGTATTTTAAACACTACTCCGACTCCTCAGTAATCCTTACATACACCAAACACACACAGACAGGTTTACCACGCCACACAGGGAACAACTGCAGGTCGCTTAATGAGCAGACCTAGGTTGGCTAAAATCCTCACAGGACAACACAGGTTGGCTAGCGCAGGCACTCACCTCTGTTTTGACCTCTGGCCGAGACGCTACGGCAGCGGAGATGGGTCTGTACATGGCCCGGGAGCCAGCACGAACCTGAACACAGGGAAATAAAACACACTGTCTAACTATGGACTGATCAAAACTGTCACCAACTCCATTTCACATATGGTACTAAGCAAAGACATCAGCTTGAAAGAACTTCAACAATGTTTAAAGTGAAGTCCTGTCAAGGACATATTTACATGGCAGAAGCACTTGAAGAGAGAACAGGCTAAAGTACAAAAACTTAAAGGTCGTGTAATAAAATGTGCTGTACACCTGTTGTGCCCAGATTAAATAGTTGTGTCAATAAGACTGTACCTCTAACGAGTTCTGTTACAACGTTAAGACCACTTTCAACACTGAACAACATACAAGACGCACAGGACACACATTATAGGCCAGTTCATTTGTTATGACTATCCCGAATGAGAAGCACTTAAGCATCTAATCCATGAGTCAAACATTTCAGCACTAACGCAACCTTTCCTAGCTACATATGCTGCTCCATAAATGACTATGATTGCAAACAGCAGGGCAGTCGTTACAGCATCTACAATGAAAAAATATTTACAACATTACTTTGATAATAACTAACGACATATTTTGTAGAAAAGCCCGGTTAACCAAGACCGTAGGTGGCTAATACAGGATCCTGACGGAACAGAATCAACTATAATCGAGTAACGAACAGAGTCAGTTTTGACCTTAACACAACAAGCGTGCAGTGTTCGCCAAATCTATAACTGAATACATTCGACGAGATGCATGCACGCAATGCTATCGTGTGTACGAACTGACACGCCGCGAATTTTCGGCTTAAACATGACGGGGAGGCTTATACCGGCAAAGTAACCCCAAGATCAACTGTAGGCCGCCTAGCATAGCAACCTTTAGCAAGTGCACAGCGTTTTCGACCTAAACGACGGAATCACACAGGTTCACTCACCAGGGCAGGCGTGGAGACAAACTTTGCACAGGCGTACATTTTTAGAATTGGACTATTGCAACCGGTTAGAGAGCAGCCTGCGACTGTCTGAAAAGACAAGGCAATGATAAGGTCAACGAGGATTTCTATGCAGAGCTTTGAAAAGAAATATGTTTTTTAACACAAAATAAGCCCACACGCAAAAATATTTATATTTGCACCACACAAAAGATGCTTTAAGAGGAGGATGAAATCGGATTCATTGGACACAAATCACGAATTCAGCTTTCAATACACTTACTCGAAGGCAGAGGTCGAACCACTGGCAATGCTGCGCCTGCGCAAAGTTGAGTCTGTGAAAAGACCCGGATGGTGACTTAACGTCAACGCAAGGTCATTTCACTATAACTTTATTGAACAAACTTTCAACACAGTATTGTGAAACTTGCCAAAGATAGCAACTCGAAATCTCTAAAATTAAAATATCAATTTTGATTTGCACATTGTAGATAGCATTCAGCTATTGTTAATACTGATCTTAAGACAAAACACGTACACTTATAGTTGACATAGACAACATATTCTGATAATATAATATAATATAATATAATATAATATGTAAACTATAATATATATAATATATATAATATGGGAGAATATATTGTGGGCCAATTTGTCATCTCTTTGCTTCTACATATAAAAATGTCAACTTGCACTCTTGAGTCCCATAATGCAGACAGAGATAAGAGATAAGTTTTGTGTGTAACCTTGAAGCACCGGACCTTTCACAGCAGTCCATGATCCATAAGTCCAAAGTCTATAAACAGAACACTGATGTTTATGAAAATGGTTATATGTAATGGTTTTATGATATGTGGCTATCACCTGTGTTTGTATCGCTGAATTCACATATATCAGAGCAGATGAGACATAAAGCTGTGTGTGTGTGTGTGTGTGTGTGTGTGTGTGTCTGTGTTCGACACTCCAAATTTAAAAAATATTTAATGTAAGTTTATAGATCCTTTTTAGCCTGCCTGCACTGTCACAGTTCTTTAAATCAACAGTTTCTTATAATGATGCAGCTCAAGATGAGTGTGGTAGAGTTTCTTTTCTCTCTCTCTCTCTCTCTCTCTCTCTCTCTCTCTCTCTTTTTTCGCTGACCCATTTGGTTAAATCAGTGCAGAGCCTCAGTTCCTCTCCTCTGCACCTGTTGAGATGTGAGTGTAACACTGTCTTCCCCCGGCCTCTGTCTCTGAGTGCTGTCTGGGAGTCTCTGCAGCCAGGGGTAGAGCTGTTCTCTGGCAGAATTTGTAACCGTGATGAATGGCTTGCCTGGGCCGTGGGACGGGGAAACAGAGAATGGGTGAAAGGAAAGCTAATGACTGCACTGGGGCCCAGTCTGTCCAGCAGCAGTGTTAGCACTGGAATCCCCCACCTGCCCCTCAGGTATGGCCTGTACAGGTGTGTGGGGCGATGACATCACAGTCTCTCCGTGTCACCTGGACCAGACCGAATCACTCAGACTAATGCGGGGTCGGAAACCGTAGACAAAAAGCACCTGTCTGACTCATCAGGAACCCCACTAACCTCTCACCTGAACATGCAGTCCCAGATCTCTGCACAGTAACACACACACCTGGGTTCACTTACAAACACCCCTTTATTTAGATGGCTGAAAACAAAGAATATGTTTCTCTTTTCCTGTCCTATTGTCTTTGCACTGAAAACTGATTTTCAAATGTGGACTCCATCTGACTATTTCTATCACGTTTTCCTTCCTTCTTTTTC
>NC_044504.1:1342500-1357500 GCF_902362185.1 Chanos chanos
AGGCTGTCGTGGGTCTGTTTCCTGCACCCCCCCACCCCGGCCTGTCCTGGCCTGTCCTGTTCAGTGTACATTAAGACAGATGTAATTGAGAGCGTGGGCGGCCGGGAGGGGAGGGGCTTGTTTCAGACTCGTTGGTCTGTCATACAGGCAGGACTGGCGGTGCTTGTGACCTACTCTGTGAGTCTATGGCTCAGGTCTCTTTGATCTTCTCCACAGGAGGCCTCACCTGCTGCAAACCCGGTGACTGGCCACCAACGGAGAAATCACACACATCTCAGATCTACCACCTGACCTGGGCCCTGTGTATGTGTGTGTGTGTGTGTGTGTGTGTGTGCGTGTGCATTCTGCTCAACATTCTCCAGCAGAAGCAAACCTAATTTCATACAAATGTCCTTCACCTGGGCTTTCTCAGCAGACCCCAGTAAGCAGCCCCCCCAGTGAATCATCAGTCCACTGAGGTTTTTTCATCATGCTGTATCAGTTAGGTCATGTGCTCAAAATATGTGCGTGTGTGTGTGAGAGAGAGAGAGAGAAAGAGAGAGAGAGAGAGAGAGATTGAACTAGAGAGTTATAAGAATGAATAACAACACAAACACACACACACACACACACATACACACACACACACACACATTTCATAGAAGCATAAACTTGCCAAAACACAAAAAGCAAAATGCCACATTAGATAATTATGATTTTAAGATAATATTAAAAGGGAAGATTAGAGCCGCCATCTCATTTTCCCCCTTTAATGGTGAATAGTGAATCATTCATTTCTTTCTAAATTAAAACTAGGAAAACATTTTAAAACTGAAACGTTACACATGAATGCAATCGCAGACATGAAATTAAATGATTTTACGGCTGAAACTAACAGTAATGTTGCATTATTAATTACATCCGTCTGCTTTACTCAGACTTTCTCCTTCTAGCTCCTGAAAAATTAAATACCAAAGTGCATTTCTATCATCATAATTCCCGATTGTCAGAATCACCTTTTCCTCACCTAGCATTTAGCAACTCAACAAATCTCATACTTTATTAACTGTCTCAATTTGTTGGCCTTCATGTTTCATATTTATGATGGCTCAAGACACAATCCTGTTTTTTTTAAATAGCTATGCAGCCATTTCTGATACGGAACATAATTTATTAGACGCGGAAGTACGGGAGCGCTGCCCTGAAACACAATCTAATTGATGACTGGGAAGGCATGGCTTTCACTAGAGTAATATGCGACTTCCACCCTGTTTCAGCTTAACGGCATTTACGGCGTTCAGGAAAATCTGAGAGACAGGTAGCCCGTTGTTTATTTTCACATCAGGTAAACCATTAATCCGAGTTTAATTTTCCTGAAGCAAAATCTAAAATGTAATTAGCTCCGTATAAAAGTGACTATCAGATTGGCTCTGTATTTTAAGACCGCGCGGCCGCTTCACAGACATGCTTTATGTTGGATTGGAGAGCCATAAGTTGTGAAATGTCAGGATTCTATGCATTCTAATTGAGTGGAGACTAGTTAATGGCTTTGGAAATTCAGACGCTTGACGCGTTACTCCCCAGAGCACCGTTCCACTGCCACGTCCATAAGCCTCAATTAAATGGCAAAATGGGCCGATTCCAGAAGAAGAAGGAGGGGAAAAAAACAATAATAAAAACAGAATACTGCAAACCAGGCAATACGGGACGCTGCTCTGAACTAACAACGGTCATGGCGGAGTGATTATAAAATTTGAGGCCTTGAAAGAGACGTGATGATTACCCACCTCTACATTCGTCACTGAGTCGGCAAGCTGTATAGCAGCTTTCAGCATGACGGAATATTACACTCTGTAATGTTCTATAAACGAACATTATGCTGTAACATATACTATAACTGAACATTACATTGTAACATGATCAATAACAGAGCATTATACTGTAACGTGTTCTAGAACTGAACATTACACTGTAGCATGTTCTGGAATTGAACAGTTCAGTATAAAATGCTCTATAACTGAACATTACATTGTAACATGGTTAATAACAGAGCACTATACTGTATTATGTTCTATAACTGAACATTACACTGTAGCATGTTCTAGAACTGAACAGTTCAGTATTGAATGTTCTATAACATTTAAAGACTTAAACTAAGGGTTTTTGACTCAAAATATTGATGGGAAAAGTTTGACTGCAAAAATCTTTATGAATATATTACATACACAATTCAGCCCAGTCCAGTCTGTCATCATATTCAGACACACTCGCAAGTCATCATCAGAAAGATTTCAGAATAAAAGAAAAAAAAAGTCTTCTTTAGATGAGAACAGGGAACTTTTTAAGCGATGAATGAAGGCTTCTCCATTTCTCTTTCAGGGGGGGTGCGTCATGATGTCTGCTGTAAGATATTTACTGTGGCTTTGGCCAAATGTTGCCAATGTGAAACACATGTGAAGCATGACCTATTAAATCCTGCTGAGGATGTGGGGGATATTGAGCCGCTGTGATTGGACCAGTGTATTTGTGTCATTTTTATTTCTTATTGTTTTATGGCTCTGTAACTTTAACCCTTCACTGACTCCATATTTGAAAAAACAAAAACAAAACCCAAAAACGTGCTCCAGTAATTGTATTTCCTGTTGGATGTAAACATAATTTAGGAGATGGAACTGCTGCATTTGAAAAAGAAAATCATTTTGCTCAGATGAGTGCACGTTGCCAAATGTTATCACCCCCACCAGTCCAACCCAAAATGAGAATTTATACAGTGAAACCTGTGTATTGGCATTAAAGGCCTGTATTACAGAGTATAAGTGTGTGTGTGTGTGTGTGAGAGAGAGGGAGAGAGAGAGAGAGAGAGAGAGAGAGAGAGCACTATAAACACAGAGAAAAACAGATGGTGATGTACAGTGGTTTGACTATAAAGCTGTTTTCAGGTTGTATGGCTGAACATACATTCAAGAAGTACCTGAAAACCTTCCCCTGGCAGTTTTCACGGATGTCGCAAATACATATTACATTTACACACAACACACTACAGAAGGCGTATTTTTGCGCTGACGGATGGGTGTACAGGGCAGGGAAGTAGAAGCGTAGTTTTATCCCCTGTCTCAACATCAGCGCTAATGAGTACACAGCTAACATCCTCTAATTTCTGCTGAGAGAATGACGCTCTTTCAATTTGGAACCAGCGACTTTGGCCATGATGAATGGCTGAATGGTCCATTTCCTTAAGCTCCTTCTCACTAACCTCTCCTGACAGCTTATATATTGGCTTCCAGGTAATTTGCTGTACAATAATTGTCACGGGTGAGATTTCCCTTGCTTTTTAACAAGGATTCTCAACACCCTCTGTAGGTGACAAAATGCAATTACAAACATGAAGGGCCATGCCGTGACGGGCTATCAGCGCCTGCCACCTCTGTTTCCCGACCCCAACAGCTTCCATTAATGGAAAATGAGAGTCAAACAGATCGTCCAAACATTTTCCACAAATAAAAGTTTAATTAAAAGATATGAAGGCATTTTATTGATTAACGGCGTCAGTGATTAAAGCGTGCGGCTGACATTTTTCCCTGCTTCGCTACTTTATTCCTCCTCAGAGATCACTAATTGTTGGCGGCCTGTTTATTGATAAGAGTGTTTGATGAATGCAGATGCGGCTGTTTTGCGGGGGCTTGCTGATGGAGCGATCATATTGCGCTTTACACCCGGCTCAGGCAGCGCCAGCTGTTGCCGCTCTCTCTGCTGGGACACCGTGTTTCGCAGCTACCTCAGGTGCGCACGCCGCGGCTTGGCGCTGTTAAAACGCGATCGAACAATCACCGCAACCCCATAACAACTCTATGAATATTATGACACGGCTCTCAGAGCTCAGTCCGACACTTAAACTTTAATTATCGAACTAATTGCTACGACTGTATTAATTTCCTTGGTAATCCTTCCGTGATTATACTTTTGAGTTCAATATCGAGCTTATTCATTCATTAAAGGGATTATTAAGCTTTAAGGCCCCTCTCGCCGAGATTAGTCTGGGTAATGTGGGCGTCAGCGCACTGAACACATGCAGATATTGAAGAGCAAAGGGAAAAAAAGGTATTATTTCCATCATAATCAACAGGCCCAGCAGTGGTCAGGCATTACACGACTTCTCCACGGGCTGATGATCCTGCGGAGCATGAGAAAAAATGACTGACAGTAACGGGTTCGCGCGCGATTAGGATGCAAAGTGTGCTGACATCCATTTAGCGTGGACTCTACAGGCAGTCAGAGCGCGGGGGTTAGCAAAACAAAGCGCCGGTAAGCAGTCGCACTTAAAGGAAGGAAGGGGGGAGAGATGTGGGGTCAATGATAAAAGAGTAATTACAACACGAAGGCCAATGAAATCTCAGCAATCAAGGACGAGACACCTTTAACCCAAGGTGCATGAGGCCAGAGTGGACGACAGCGCCCGGTGATGGGACATCTCATGGGGATTGGGTAGTGGTGGGCGGGGATGTGTGGGCTGGGTGGCAGGGTCACGGTGGAAGAAAGCAGCTTATTGAGAAATGCACTGTGCATTAGTCCAACCATGTTTACCCACAGTCCCCTCATCATTACTCTCTGTCTCTGTCTCTGTCTCTGTCTCTCTCTCTCTGTCTCTCTCTCTCTCTCTCTCTCTCTCTCTGTGTCTCTCTCTCTCTCTCTCTGTGTGTCTCTCTCTCAGCTGGCGGTGTGTCAGAGAGTATATTAGCTTGTATGGAGCCATGAGAGAGTCTACGTGGCTTCTGCCTTCATTGTGTCATAACTCAGACACACATTAATCAGCTGAGTGATTCATCTGACAGTTTGTAATATTAGACATGAAGGTGACATCTGAAATCTAATAAGATTTAGACTTAGACTTGAGAAGAAGACCATTCGTTTCCTAGAAGAAGGGGGGAAAAAAACACCCTCTATCAGTTCAGAATGAAAAATGACATTCTTTTGATCTCTTTAATAACGAATGTGATCAGAGAGAGTGTATGGGAGCTGCAGGAGGTGCTGAGGAGTGTGGGAGCAGGAGCAGGTTTTGTGGGGAGGCTGGAGTACTCCGGGGTAAACAGTGAGAGCAGCTCATTCCACAGCCGTGTTTGCTCTGTCTCAGCCACACAGCATTATTCAGAGTGAGCATTCATTTGGATGTCCTAATTAGTTCATTAGTTGGTGGTTAAGAGTGATACAAACGCCTCATCAATCTGCTCATCACTAAAAATAAACAGCAGGCATCAGCGCTGCGTGAATTATTAAAGTGCTGATGACGGCGGGCAGGCACCGCGCAGATGAGAGTGAGAGAGAGAGAGAGAGAGAGAGAGAGAGAGACACTCGATTAGGAGCGGATGAGTCCATGGGACTTCTCAGACGAACCAGAACCCCTCTCCTGTGAGCCTCCACCTAAGCTGTATTTATTTTAGCCACAGATGGTCCAATCTGCTAGAATTCTGCAACACCAATTAATTGTTTTTGGCTCCTGTTAAGTGCCGTGCCCACTGCAGCAGTTTTGTGTGTGCATATGTTATGATTATTTTCCTCTCATAGGCCTGCCCTGACCAACTCACAGGAACTCAGACTCAGAGAGGCTATGAGACCAACACCTTACCTAGCGCTGAATGGGAACACAAAAACAGAACAAATAATGAAACAACAACAAAACAACAACAACATCAGCAACAACAAAATCATCATCATCATCATCATCATCATCATCATCATCATCATCATTTTCATCATCATCATCATCAACAAAAACAACAATGATAACAACAATGACAACAACAACAACAACAACAATAACATGCATAATAATAACAATAATAATAATAATAATAATAATAATAATAATAATAATAATACATCCTGTAAAATGATGTGATCTAAAACATTGTTGTGTTGTATGATTCCTACATAATGCAGAGCACCTTTAAGTTTTTTCACATCTGTGTTCTCCTCAGAAGGCCTACAGATCCCAAAGAGACGCTGGTTGCACGTTAGAGAGTAGAGAGGCCTCAAATAATCCGTATAAAACCACAGCACAGTACATAAGAGAGAGAGACACGGAGAGAGAGAGAGAGAGAGAGAGAGAGAGAGATTAGGTTAAAAATAGTTAGCCTGTGGTAGAGTATGATTGAGTTTGCAGGGCTCTGAAAATTCACTCTAATTATTCAACAGTATCCCTCTGTCATGCTGCCCTATGTGTTGCTGCTCTCAGAAATGCGAGTCACTCCCACTATTATACATAATTCGGAAGCTTAATTGGCACGGATCGGATGAAAAGTGGGCTAGGGAAAATCCTTGGAGACTAATAGGGGCACATTTGAGTGCCTCCATCAGAATAGCATTCCCCCAGGTGAAAGAAGTCAGCAAATATTTCACGAGCCAGTCTATCAGAGTGCTTCACCTTCCAGCCCTGAGCGTGCTCACACACAGCAACTCCTTCCTAGAGAGCTCTGTTGTCAGGAGTATTTATAGCAGAGAAAAAGCGTGTGACTGATACTAATGCTGAGAACATTATGCACTGCCCTGTTGCTGCCATAACCATACGTTCAACTTGAACAGAGAGGTTAACTAAAATAGTCATTTAAGTTATAACTGGGCCACTGGCATACTTTAAACAAGATCCATGTTCCTCTATACAGAAGAAAAAAAACACAAAAAAAAAACCCTCCCCAAAAACATGGGATCTTATCGAATAGTTCGGGCTACAGAGAATAAAACTTTACTGTTTGTGTATGTACAGAAGAGAGTTTTAACAGCATTCCCCATAGACTCGTAAGTTTGTGTGTCTAACTCCAGCTGTCAGAAGTGCCCTGAAGCACTCAGCAGTGCATTACTCTGAGAATGCTGGGTTAGGAGAGAGAGAGAGAGAGAGAGAGAGGGTCATTAAACAGCATAAATATCTAACCTTGACCAACACAGACAAGCTTCCATACATCTTCAGAGCCGCACAAGCAGATGCCTGCCGGCGGAACCTGGCATGGAGCAGCCCAGCTCTGTGGAATTTTACAAGAGAGACTTTTCTCGTTTAATCTGAGACAAAGCTAAGAACTCGTAAAGCTTAAGAGCTTAATGATTATGTCCAATTTTACGCAAAGAGGGCGAGAGGCCAAGAGAGCTCTTCCTGGAGGGTTCAGACTGTGTCACTCACATTGTGACCACTGTTGAAATCAATGTTTGACATTTGACCCCGAGCAAGAATGAATTCAGTGACTCAGGCAGTGGAATTTACAGCAGTTCCACATCCTGTTTATCAGCCTGGCATGCCGATGAGGGTTTTATTGTTCGAATCTGAAGATGATTGCAGTATGTGTCATTTTAATCAGCCCAGGAGTTTCTCTGTCTCTCTCTTTCTCAGATACAAATCCTCAGGCACACGGACTCAGACACGGCCAGGTCTGTGTGAGGCAGATCTACCTGACTCTGAGAAATAACGAATCAGCTTGTAATCCTCAAACTGTATTTTAATGTTGCTTTGTTGGTCTACAAGAGGCTTCTTGGGCTTCTTATTCCCCCAATAGAAAGGGCTGGTTTTGTTAAATATGTCTATTCATTCTCATAAGATGTGTTCCACTTGAGTGTTTTTCTCTGTGCGTTTGCTGTGAATGTTGTTTGACTAGGGGTCATGAGAGAAATGTCGGAAAAAAAAATGTTTTGGAATGTGTTAAGTGGTGTTGTTAAGTGGAATGTGTTAAGTGGTATTGTATTTGATCACCAAAAACAAAAAGAGCAGATTACTGATGTCATTCATTTTTGATTTTTTCATCCTTACCATTGACATTTTTGCAGCCCTGCAGTTGAATTTAGAGAAAATATGAAAAGTTCAAAGAAACTTTGTGCTTCGTTGGAGAACCATGGCAAGAGGTACCATAGAGTAAAAACAGACTAATCATTAAGTTCCTCCAAGACCATGTCACTACTGGAGCTCAGCAGTCAGGCACTCATGCCATGGACTGTCTCTAAGTACTGTATAATATCTCTCCTTCCATGCTGAGACAGAGAGAGAGAGAGAGAGAGAGAGATGGTTTAGTTAGCCTGGGGAGAGGGATCAGCCAGACAATATCTGCTTCAATTTACACAGACAGCTACTGATCAGAGCGTCAGTGAAACAGGGAGTGGATCAAACACACAGATCAGTGCTGGATTACCCAGAAATCCACTGACAAAGAGTCTCAAACCCCCAACGCCGACACAACCCGCCCCAAACCCTCCCGCTAAGCTGCCTCACGCCTCTACACGTGTACTACAAAGGCCTTCCTCAGATCATCTTCATCGGCGCTCAAAGGCAGCCATCGATTGCATGGCACAGAGGAGAGGCTGGGAAAGGATATGGGTCCCTGGGAAGAGCCCAGTCGCCTCCTCTGTCACAAACGGGAGCAGGAAGCATATTTAAAAATACGGACGGGTTTCCTCTGCAATGACAGACAATCTCAGGGTGCTCCAGGAAACAGAGGAACTGCACAATGGTCTGCGTTTTCGCCTCTCGTTTCCTCTTCCTCTCCATTAAGCACAGATTCCAGAGTGTGTGTGAATGTGAGTGTGAGTATATGTGTGTATGTGTGTGTGCGTGTGTGTGTGAATGTGTGTGTGTGAGTGTGAAGGTGTGTGAGTGTGTGTGTGTGTGGTGAAGAGGCATTGTCTCTGTGGCTGAGTAAAGAGGACTGTGAAAAGTGGACAATATGATGAACGACAGAGCCTAGTGCATCGTGTGACAGAACAGGCAAGACCTAACTGTGCTACAGCCTTTCCCCTCGCCAACCCAGGCTAGAACACGTTCAAAATGATCTTATTTGTCAATCACTAAAATGTATTTCAGACGCTCCATTTCCCCAGATCTCTGGAACACAAAGCAGACAGAGGTCTGAGACGGCATAAAATGGACGAACTTTGGCAAGCTGAATGAATGCTTGTCTCGTTTCTCTGTCTTCCAGCTAATGTCTCGTGGTAATTTTACAATGTTTTTTTAAGACGACTACATCTGTGGGTATAATGGACAGGTTTGTAATCAGCACTGGTGTGCAGGTGTTCCGTTCCACCGAAGAACCTCTTAGAAGTCTCTGGAATCTCTAAAGGGCGCCGGAATTCTGCAAACAACACTTTAACATTCTAGAACAGAAGCACTGTTGGTATTTATTTTACAATCATACTCATTAGCAGTGAGGAGCAGGTGTGTGTGTGTGCGTGTGTGTGTGTTTGTGTTGACTTACTGCATCAGGAGAAGGGTAGACTTTTGCTGTTCATTGATCACGGTGCAGGGTTCACCGTCATCATTAACACAGTTTTAATCACATAGTCTGACCCCTAAAACAGTGGTAACACAAGCAGGAAGAATGAGATGTCAATACTCAGTACAAAACACCCTTATGACCTCACACCATTATCACCCTTATTCATGTCCTCACGGATGTCTGAATCAGCCCATCATTACACCAGTGTCCTGATGAAGAGCAATCCAGTGTTTGTAGTGTCAGAATAAAACATCACATTAGCCTCTCAGTCTCTGACCTGTTAGCAGCATGCTAATCTCACTACCAGGCAGTCACACGCGCACGGCTAGTACGACCATGAGCTCGAAGAACAAACTTCTCCTCACATTTTTGTTTTAGTTCTTTTTGGTTTTTCTTTTTTTCTCCTTCTTCTTCCTTCCTGACCTCGCCGGCGTCCCTTCTTTCCTCTGTAGTCTCAGATCTGTAGCATTTAGAAATAATTGCACAGTTATCCTCAAATTAATGCCTGGCTGTTTTACAACACGCTGAGAGAAAAGGGCAAGCCAATTATTATTCTGTTTTCACCTTACAGAAAGGGATATTATGCTAATTATCCCCCCAACATTATGATGAAATAGGGTCTTGGTTCTCTCCAGCAGATGCTGTCTCTGTGGTGGTGAGGCCGGAGCACAGTGACCAGGCGTGAACCAATGCCCACCTCTTCCTCCGGCACCTGCTCTCAATCACAGGACCAACACACACACACACACACACACATTTCTCCATGCTCACCCCTCACTGCCACGCCCCACAGAACCAGAGGAAAGGTTTCCCAGTCTTCTTACTCCAGTTTGCGTGTGTGTGTGTCTGTGTGTGTGTGTGTGCATGCGTGCGTGTGCATGCGTGCGTGCGCGTGTGTGTGTGTGCGTGTATGTGCGCGTGTGTGTGTGCGTGTATGTGCGCGTGCATGCGTGTGTGCGTGCGTGCGTGTGTGTGTGTGTGTGTGTGTGTGTGTTTGAAGAAATGTGGTATTTAAAGTTACATTTTGCGGTGGTAAAGCCCACATTGCAGGAGGGTGTGGAACTTGGAGTAAAGTGATCAATTTTGCTTGAAGAGGGGATTTGAGCAGGACATGGCCTCCCAACTGAAGACACAAAGTGTTGATTAAACTGAGATCTGGCAACCCACAGCAAGTCTCTGTCATCACATTAAAGGACAACAACAACAACAACAACAAAAGATAATATAACACTGGGCCAATCACACACTAGCATACCATCTTTCTCAGACATACCTCCTTTCCCCAGTGTAAAAGCTCAGTGCAGCATGCTATGCCCACGTCCTCTGGCCAGCTGGATCAGCCAATATGGAAAACATCAATATGGAAATCCGCATTATCATTTCAAAGAATATACCCGCGGTTAGACCTCTCTAGTCGCTCTCGGCCAAAAAGAGCAAAAAAGAAACACAAATCTGGCTGTGTTATGGATCAAACACAAACTCACTTCTGCTCATTTACTACTGCTGGACCTTCAGTGACCCAAATGTGCGTGTGTGTGTGTGTGTGCGTGCGCGTGTGTTTATGTTTGTGTGTGTGTGTGTGTATGTATATGTATGTATGTATGTGTGCGTGCGTGTGTGTATGTATATGTATGTATGTATGTATGTGTGTGTGTGTGTGCGTGTCTATGTATGTATGTGTGTGTTAATGTATGTATGTATGTGCGTGTGCGTGTGTGTGTCTGTATGTATATATGTGTGTGTTAATGTATGTGTGTGTGTGTGTGTGTGCGTGTGTGTTTATGTGTGTGTGTGTATGTATATGTATGTATGTATGTGTGCGTGCGTGTGTGTATGTATATGTATGTATGTATGTGTGTGTGCGTGTGTGTATGTATATGTATGTATGAATGTATGTGTGTGTGTGCGTGCGTGTGCGTGTGTGTGTCTGTATGTATATATGTGTGTGTTAATGTATGTATGTATGTGTGTGTGCGTGTGTGTGTGTGTCTGTATGTATATATGTGTGTGTTAATGTGTGTGTGTGTGTGTGTTGAGAGAGGTGAAGGGTTGGGGAGTGCTAAACACCTCCTCCATCGTACGCGTGTCTGGCGTAGAGTAGAGAGGGCAGAATTTACTCACTCTGCTCGCTCTTTAACAAAAGGTTGTTATGGGAACAGAGACCGTGGTTTTGCATATGTCAGACACAGCCCTGTCTCCGAGGATGCTAAAGCAGGACCTTCCTGACAAACGCCGCTCACGCTGCGTGCTGATCTCTAACGAGAAGATCTCCTTATTAACCAGGTCTGCTAAAGCTAATTGGCATGTGAGCCTTGCATTTTCTGCCTGGCTCTCACTTGTGTTCATTTATCAAACACTTGAATACGATGTGTGCCATCCGCGGGCTGACCCGATCATTAATGTATTCATTTGCCTGCATGTGTGGGTGTGAATAGTTATGAAACATAGCGGGTTGACGGTGAAATCCTCCGACAGGTCAACACTGACATGAAAATCTCTCTTCTTCAAAGAGCAGATCCAGTTCTCAAAGCAATTCTTCAAATGCAGAAATATTCTTTTCCTGGACTTGTTTGTAACCCTTGAAACACAATACTGAAATATTGTAGGATACATACTGAACAGAAGTGAATATTTTTGTCAGACCTGAGGATTACTCACTGAATTATTTTTCTTTACGTTGCAGCCGGTGAGCCTTTGTCTGTGTAGTGATGATAACTGACCTTGTATCAGGAGGAGATGTCTTGTCCTATGATCCTGCAGAAAGAAAGAGCTATCATCCATCCAGTCTGTATCATTAACCAATCATTTCACCAGCATTAGAACTGCGCTGAAATAAACTACAGCACCTCTGATATTGTTTGGTTCAAACTGGTACATTTTTCAGAGAAATTCCATAATGAAACCTAACACATAAAGAGGAGTGGACAGAGAGTATTTCTGTTCATATGTGTGTGTGTGTGTGTGTGTGTGTGTGTGTTAGAGACAGAGACAGAGACAGACAGAGATTTGCTCCATACCAGGGGCAGGATCAGTGTCCATAATCACAGCTGATGTGCTGCAGATCAGAAGCAGGTAAGGGAGCCCCTCCTGCCCCCCCCCGTCTCTGAACTGAAAGCCTGCTTCACAGCCACACTGCTCCCTGCTCCCTGAGTCTGCACCTGCCCAGTGGGGAGCGCCAAGTCACAGCAGGAGAACCTGCCTTAGCTTCTGCCTGTGTTTCTCTCTCTCTCTCTCTCTCCTTCTCTCTCTCTCTTTCTCTTTCTCTCTCCCTCTCTTTCTCTCTCTCTCTCTTTCTCTTTCCTTTCTGTCTGGGTGTAACATTACTCACGGGCCGATGGAGGAGGCTGCTGTCCTCGGTGATGGTTGCCTGGCCGGCCCTGCCCTCTCTCTGTAACCCTGCAGTCAAGCGTAATGGAATCAGATGATGGAGAGAATGTGGATCCAGAAGTCGAAGAGAGAGGAATCTAGAGGAATCCGACAGACAACAAAGACAGCAAGAGGCACAGAGAGAGAGAGAGAGAGAGAGCGAGAGAGAGAGAGAGAGAGAGAGAGAGAGAGGCCCACGTGCTCCCTTGCTCTGTAATGTAGGTGCATCCATGGAGAGTCCACATGTTACATTCAGTCAGACCAATCACTGGATGTGTATGTGTGTGTCTGAGTGTGTGTGTGTGAGTGTGTATGTGTGTGTGTGTATCTGTGTGGGGGAGGGGGTAATGTAATAAAGTGTAACGAATTTACAGTGAAATGACAACTAGTGAAATCATAAGACCAGTCATTTAGTATAATGATGTTCATTTGCTTACAATTTCAGCAAATGCAAACAGAGAGAGAGGGTGCGAGAGAAAGACAGAGAGAGAGAGAGAGAGAGAGAGGGAAAGACAGAGGGAGAGAGAGAGAGAGAGAGAGAGGGTGAGAGGGAGAGAGAGAGAGGGAGAGAGGGAGAGAGAGAGAGAGAGAGAAAGAGAGAGGCAGAGAGAGAGAAAGAGAGAGAGAGGGAGAGAGAGAGAGAGGGAGAGAGAGAGAGAGAGACAGAAAGAAAGAGAGAGGGAGAGAGGGAGAAAGAGAGAGAGAGAGAGAGAGAGAGAGTAAGGGCACAGTCAAGTGCTGTGTCTCTAAGTTTCCCATTATTGTAACTGTTCCAGTTGTTATGTTAAATACAGAGGAGACAAATGGACATTTTCTGTCTTTATTCTCTATGTGAATGAAGCGTCTGTGATCCGTGGAGCATTTGGATAATGCTGTGTTCTTTTGGAACGCTGTGGACTAAATTTAGAGAAGATACATGTCTGAGAACAAAAAGCATTGTGGCCTAAAATCTGGTCTCCCTCTGAAAAAAACCCCCAAAAACACTATGCTTATATAAACCATCTGTGATAACAAAGGCACAGTTCTAATGACAATGGAGGCCTTGTGTGTTTTACATCACAGACTTCTCTGATAGGACGCGCTGGTCTTTCTCAAATGGCAGTACCTCTCTGTGCCCACAGGGGGCTGTAGTGTACCACAGATTCCTCCTCTTGCGTCTATGCTAAAGCTATGGCTCCAAAATCCTGCCTGTATTATGCTATCAAAGGCTAGGCCTCAAACCAGTCATTTCATTAACAAAACTGGCCAACAAAACACACACCCACACACACACACACACACACACACACACACACACAGACACACACACGTAAACACACAAAATGTACCGGTTCAAAGACTTGTATTTTTTTTTTAAATTAATGATTAATTTGAGTATAAACTATTTCACATGTTTTACCTCACCCACCTTATATGTAACTAACTGAAAAAGACCAGACAACTCTATAGCTGAAACACACGGGGCAAATACACAGTGACTTCCCATGTGTGTTTATGTGTGTGTGCATGCGTGTGCGTGTGCACATGTGTGTGAGCGTGTATGTTTATGTGTGTGTGTACTATCTGTCCCTGTGAAATTCTCTGATAGTGAACACAGCCGATGAGCAGACAGCCCGATGAGCAGACAAGCACTGGAGACTTTTGAATTTTAATGATGTTGAAGATGATATTGTGTGTCCTTCAGCTTGTTATCCTGACACAAGCAGTCCATAAATCATCATCCCTAGCTATCGTAAAATCAATATCCAACTGCTAGCTCAGCGCTAAACCCGTAATAAGTTTTTCAGCAAGCTAACAGCTTAAACTTTGCTGTAATGCTGGTGGACCTAAAGGTTACGATCAGAGCACGCTTAATTTGTTTTGTAATAGAGACTTTCTGATCCTTAATGAAGTGTCTATTAGCTGAGCTTTTTTTTTTTTTTTTTTGGTCTGGCACATGAGGCGATCAGTTTGGTGGAACAGACACTGCAATTAAGTTTGTATCTTTGTCCTGGAGAGAGTGGAGCCAGCTTAAACGGTCAATAAATGTTAATCCGGTCAGAGCCGCTCCCTGCCTTTGAACAGGACTCACACAGCGTTTTTTTTTCCCCTCTCTCTCTCCGCTCCTCTCTTCTCTTCTTTTCTTTTCTTTTCTCTTCTTTTTCGCCTCGTACGCTCGCCGTGCGGCTGTCTTTAAAGAGCAGTGCCACTCTGAGTTCTGTTCAACATTCACAACTCATTACTCCAGACAAACAGGTGAGAAACACTGTCCTTATTAAACACTGTGAGTCACTGCTCATCATTCGCTTTGACTCGGGCATCAGGAGAATCTGGTTGGATAAAAACCTGAGAAAAACCATTAAAATGTCAAGTGTATATTCCTGGTGTTTTATTTTAAAGTACTATTGAAAAAATACATTTGGTTGACAGGGAA
>NC_044504.1:1362500-1387500 GCF_902362185.1 Chanos chanos
AACGGACAGGGATTAAGGACAGCTTACACATGGTACATTTTGTCCTTTTGAGAGAAATAAAAAAAAAAGAAAAGCAAAACACAGCACGGGACACATGCTCCACACATTTCGGATGGATCAGTTTTAAGATCTGTTTTAAGTTTAGATTTGTGGTACAGTTCTGTATCATTTTGGTCACTTGAAACTACTCATTGAAACGATAAAAAGATGTTTGTTTTTTTCGTTCCATTATTGGAAGCCAATTTCTGCAGTGAGACTGTGAAGATGCATGCATTGTGTGTAGGTTTTCTGCAGTGAGACTGTGAAGATGCATGCATTGTGTGTAGGTTTTCTGCAGTGAGACCGTGAAGATGCATGCATTGTGTGTAGGTTTTCTGCAGTGAGACCGTGAAGATGCATGCATTGTGTGTAGGTTTTCTGCAGTGAGACCGTGAAGATGCATGCATTGTGTGTATGTTTTCTGCAGTGAGACTGTGAAGATGCATGCATTGTGTGTATGTTTTCTGCAGTGAGACTGTGAAGATGCATGCATTGTGTGTATGTTTTCTGCAGTGAGACTGTGAAGATGCATGCATTGTGTGTAGGTTTTCTGCAGTGAGACTGTGAAGATGCACGCATTGTGTGTAGGTTTTGCTTTCATTCTGCAGCGTTCTCCATGCTGTGTGCCCTAAATGTGACTGGTGAATAAAAGGATATTTGTCCCTGATCCAAATGGTATATCTTATGTCCTCCACAAATCAAGTAAACAAACCAGCTAATGGACCTGATTCATGAAGGGCACATTAAAATACTGTCCCATTGCTTGTTGTCGTGGAGGATATGAAATGACGGTGTGATGGTCTTATTACAGTCAGACTTCACTGAGAGTTAATATAGAGGCCATCATCATTTGCCAAAGTCAGGATCAAAAATCTATCCCTATTTATCTGTTTACAAATGACAGCTCCTTTCCTGTTGTGTTTGACTTCAACCAATTTAATTAAGAGTCATTAGGACTGTGAGCGGTTACCACAAGCCTATTGACAGAAAGGAAAGGACACGCTAATTAAAGGCCATTTAAATGGTTATCTCCGGCAGAGGAGTGGAGAGCCACTTATCATTTAAAATGCAGTTTGGAGGAGAATCTCCTTGCACAGCAAACGACCGTTTGAACACGCGCCCTCCTCTCCGGCTAAATTCCCTTTATAGACACATATGTGCCGATGGACCCCCGTGGAATTCCTAATGTGTTGTGAGTGCAGTCCCAGTGTACGGGCTGACGGTAGGAGTAAACGACAGGTAAACACTCCCAATTCATGGTGTTTTGCATATGGAAGAGGTAAAAAAAAGAGAGAATGAATATACATACACACACACACACACACACACACATATATATATGTACACACACACACACACACACATATATATACACACACACACACACACACACATATATATATACACACACACACACACACACACACACACACACACACACACACACACCTTCTGCATCCCCACAGGAGATTAACATATGTGAGATGGTACATAAACAGAGCTGTAAGGGTCGGGGACATTGAATTATCTTTCATTTTTAATTGACTGGCAGAATCAGGCATCTCCATAGTCATTGCGTAGGAGACGGATGGGCAGTTTCCATGTCTTTATCATGACGGTAATGCTGTTTGTAGATGAATGGTAGTAATTACACGGCAGGAAGGTGACTCTCTCTATCATTGCGTTCTGCCCCGGTCTGAAAGAGCGTGAGAGCAGGTCACTGTCACACTGCTACAATAATGCCACTGAGTTACAATCATCCAACTCCAAATTCAACAAAACAAAGCAAAAAAGCCCACAAACAGAATTATACTGCAGTCAGTGCTCTCTCTCTCTCTCTCTCTCTGTCTCTCTCTCTCTCTGTCTCTCTCTCTCTCTCTGTCTCTGTCTCTCTGTCTCTCTCTCTCTCTGTCTCTCTCTCTCTCTCTCTCTCTCTCCCTCTCTCTCTCTCCCTCTCTCTCTCTCCCTCTCTCTCTCTCTCTCTCTGAGCCAAAGCTAACACTCTTCACAAACAAACCTATGCATTATTCATATTGCTTAGTTACACTTGGCATTGTAATGAGTAGACTAATTTATATAACAATTAGCATAAATATGGAATAGTGAGTGCTGTCATAATTACTCACGGTGACACACCCGTAACCCTCTATAATATTTTCTGTGCTCTAAGCCTAACCTTAACCATCATCCTTTGTTGTTTGCTATGGAACATTTAATTCTTATTTAAGAATTTCATTAAAACTTAATGAATAATCCATTAAACGTATACAGTTGTGTGAAACTTGTAATATACTACATTCAAGCAGGTATCTGGACAAGAGTTATTCTCTAGTCATACATTTCTGCACACCTGGGTATGTGTGTGTATGTGTGTGATGTGTATATATGTGTGTGTGTGTAAAACTGCGTCTGTATATATTTTTGTGTGTGGCTGTGTGTGTGTGTGTGTGTGTAAAACAGCGTCTATCTGAATCACATACTGTTTTCAGAGCCTGACTGTGGCTGAGCAGTGCAGAGTGCTGCCTGCTTTGTGTTAGGACTCAGTGAAGGATATTGATTAAAATATGATAAGGAGCCGATGGGCCGGGGTCCCCTGAGTGAACGAGTTTCTGTAAAAAGCCGGGTGATTAAATATACTGCATTCCCTCTCACTCTCTTTAAAAACTAACCCCCCCCCAAACAAACAAACAAACAGAAAACACCCTGTTCATCCAGCCTGTGATGCAGAGATGGCCCAGCCGGTTTTGACTGAGTTTTTCCAATGCGATCCAGTGTCTGCAGCCCTGCGGTCTGAACACCTTACTCTGTGAGTCAGAGTGCAGGATGTGAAGGGAAAGGGACACAGTTCAGGTGAATGAGTGTGTATGTGAATGGTATAATTACCAAAAGCCCCTTACTGTGCTTACCTATGAGAGTTACTCTGTGAGTCAGAGTGCAGGATATGAAGGGAAAGAGACACAGTTCAGGTGAATGAGTGTGTATGTGAATGGAATGGTATCATTACCAAAAGCCCTTTACTGCTCTTACCTATGAGAGCTAATGCTGGGCATGATTACACCAAATAGCCCCAAAACATCTTACAGCAAATTACAAAGTACGCAGCAGACAGAGAGCAAAGTCAAAGAGATGCATCAGTGAGTGAATGAATAGTGACTCTAATACGGTGTTTTTGTCTATACATCTATTACACACAATGGAGATAAATTAGCTCCATTCCACTGGTTTTTCATTTCACTACCTGGTCTTAAGTTTGGATGTGACATGGCTAATGTCTTTGCAGGACATCCTCGAAGACTATATCATAGCTAAAACATTCAAATATGTTTTCAGTGTATAAATATACCCTGCTCTGCTGTAATACGGTCAGTTTTCACTGCTGAGAAACTGAGCTGTTAAAGTATTGCTCTAAGCACAGTCTCAGAGGAAAATCCCTGTTTGTATGGAGGACTGGAATCTATATCGAACCAGTAAAACATGTAGAGTTCAGAATATCAAATTATCTTTATATTTCTTTTGAACCAGGACCTGGTTTGTAATAGATAGCTCTAATAGAATGTATTCGCGACATACATTAACTGTTTTCTGAATAATAGTTAATATAGGATGGATTCTCATTTATTACTATATCTGATAATAACAAACCAGACATTAGACAGACTGTCATATTAGAATCATGACATTTAAACACAGTACTATAATATAACAGACATTAAATGTGTAAACAAGGTACTATAATATAACAATAATTAGACATGTAAACAAGCTGCTACAGTCATTGGACATGTAAATATGGTACTATATTATATTATAATATAGCAATCATTATACATGTAAACATACAACTAAAATATAACAATCAGACATTTAAACATGGTAGTACAATAGTCATCAGACATGTAAATGTGGTACTATAATCCAACAATAATTAGACATATAAACATGGTACTATAATTTAAGAATCATTAGAAATGTAAACTTGGTATTATAATATAATAATCATAAGACATGTAACCATGGAACTGTAATATAGCAGTCTGTAATAGCACAACAATTACTGTTTATTTTAAAATAGACCATTGTTTAAACCACACATATTCAATAGCACGGCATCCTCAAAGACTGCAATATGACAATTTTCTTTTACTTGAAATAAAGGAATTTTATAATTGTACTGTTATTTCTTTGCTTAGCTCCACTGCTATTCCTTTCCCTCCCTGTCAGCCGCAGTGCAAACCCACGGCAGAGCCTGCAGTCTGGCTTTTGTAGCCTAGCCTTCATTCCCCTCAGCCTGGTCCCAATGTCGCTCATTTGCCACTGATGGTAACAAGGCTTTCCCTGGCTCGACGCTGTAACGGCAGGCCTATAATGGCCATTTCCTGGAGTGGCAAGAGGAAAGCAATGTCAGAGAGAGAAAGAGAGAGAGAGAGAGAGAGAGAGAGCGAGAGAGAGAGAGAACATGTTTATTTGTGTGTCTACTCCAGGTTCTTTGCTCTAGTCACCCTGCTGGCTGGTTGGCTGACTGATTCCGGGGCCTGACAGATGCTGGGTGCAGCTGGGTCTGTCCTTGATCTTCCCTTAAGCTTGGACAGCGCTGTCATTCACCATTGCCCAAATTATCTCTGTATTGACTGCAGAAGCCTCTGTGACAGCCCCGTAATGGCTAATTACCCAGGATGCTTTGGGTACTTTTAAACCCCTGAGTGTTCTGCTTTTTGCCAGTGCTGCTGTTGCCACTGGGCGCTGTAGAGAGAGAGAGAGACAGAGAGAGAGAGAGAGAGAGAGAGACAGAGAGAGAGAGAGAGAGAGAGAGAGAGACAGAGAGAGACAGAGAGAGAGAGAGAGAGAGAGAGAGAGAGAGACAGAGAGAGAGAGAGAGAGAGAGAGAGAGAGAGAGAGACAGAGAGAGAGAGAGAGAGAGAGAGAGAGAGAGAGACAGAGAGAGAGAGAGAGAGAGAGAGAGAGAGAGACAGAGAGAGAGAGAGAGAGAGAGAGAGAGAGAGAGAGAGACAGAGAGACAGAGAGAGAGAGAGAGAGACAGAGAGAGAGAGAGAGAGAGAGAGAAAGAGGTACCTTTCCCTGTATCCCTTGAAAGAGGGAACAAAACCCAGACAAAAGGAAAGACAGAGAGAGAGAGAGTGAGAGAGAGCGAGAGAGAGCGAGAGAGAGTGTGAGAGAGAAAGAGAGAGAGAGAGAGAAAGAGAGGCACAAAGAGGGAGAAAGAGAGGGAAGGCAGAGAAAAAAACACATTACCCCTTTTCTCAGACATTATCCAGTGGTTTCTGAGCTGCACAGTCTCTGTGTGGGGGTCTCCATGGCGCTCAGTGGGCTGTCGTTTCCAGCAGCTCGTCGGAAAAAAGCGGGGTTTACACATAAATTACCATTTTGTGTTTGTCTGTCATCTATCCAGACAGTGTGTTGTGTGCTTTGCCTGGGTGCCGGGGAGTTTCCTCCCGGGGAAATCACAGGCCTCTCAGACAGTCAATTACCAGCATCACTCCACCACACTTCCACATCTCATCACACGTTCAGATCTGATACGCAATTATCAATTAAAAGCCCACTTAAACATTTTCTGATTTCTGTGTTCAAAAACACAGTATTGATGTTGGTCCATTTAAAGGAACATAACTCACAGCTTGTGTTGTCTTTTTTGTGTGTGTGTTAAACATGTTTTTGTGAATGTTGTGCATGAACACACTGCCTTTACAATGAGCTTATGTCAAAGGCAGTTCTCTGCTCTACACTGCAGTCGCTTCTCAGAGAGAAACAGCAGAGAAGAACAAACAGCACACACATGCGGGTCAGTTCAGAGAGAGAGAGTGTGTGTGTGTGTGTGTGTGTGTGTGTGTGTGTACTGTTTTTCATAAGACACGATCACAAGAGAGCTGCATCCTCATTCTTACACAGGGACACAGGAATAATGGCACAGGAACAGGGGAGGGGTAGCATGTGTTTGTCAGAGAGGGAGAGAGAGAGAGAGAGGTAGGAGAAAGTCAGAGAGGAGGGGATAAGAGGGAAGAGAGAGAGAGAGAGAGAGAGAGAGAGAGAGAAAAAGCGGTGGAAGGTGCCTGAAAAGAGGGAGCAGAATCCCACTCTGGCCGTTAGAGTAGATGATGAGCTCCCGGGAGAACAGCTGGTGCAGAGGGAGAGCAGAGTTTCTCCACACAAAGAGAACACAGTCATTTGCCACCTCCTGTCCAAACTCCCCCCAACACCTCCTCCTTTTAAAGCCAGTCCATCCTTAATTACCAGGATAACAGTTGCCCCCCGCCCCCCCCACCCTAGCCCCACCATGGCTAGCCTTTGCTACTACACTACACCAGAGTTGACCCCGTGACCCCCGTGTCCTCGCTGGCCATCCATCAGCACAGCTGTGTGGAGCGACGACTCACCCCGTGACGTCCAGTGAGAAAGCTCCGTGCTCAGAGATGAGGAGAGGGGTTAGAGTAGTCTGGCGCTGACGGACAGAATCTGACAGAAGCTCAGACCTGCTCCAGAACCTGATCTGGATAAAATGCACAGAGAGACTCTGGATAATTTTACATTTACATTCATATTTAAAAAGCATATTTTATTTAAAAAGCAGATGCTTTTTCCAAAGCTACTTCCAAGACAGACCTCGAAGATGTGACATAAGCGTGTGATACAAAAGGATGGTTTCTCTGTTTCTGAGTGGTGTTCCAGCACCTCCTAGACCGGATGATAATCATCGTTTTAAGGTTTAGAGCACAAGCACAGTTCATTTAGTGAGACTGCAGGCTGAGGTCTTGTTGAGGGAAAGACAAGGCTATTTAACAATAAACAAGAGGACTTTATAATAGTGTCGTGTCTCTCATAGTGTATAGCATGCACAAATGATCAAATAATAAACAATTAACAAAACAAAGAAACAACCCCCCCCCCTCGCCCCATGTGCACCGTTTCCCGTAAAAATGACAATAAAAAACCATGACTATATCAAAAATATGACCACAGAAATGAAACCACTAGGACAAGGTGAATTCAAAGGATATTATTATTATTAGTATTATTACTATTCTTATTATTATTGTTATTATTATTATTAGTAGTATTATTATTATTGATAATAGCACTCGAACACAGTGGAATTTTATATAGTAATATAATACAGTGTGCATCAGTAAAGGTGACCAGACAAACGGCATGTCTGTGGCTGTTGCTCTCATTACTGTATACAGTCTTGACCTGAGTGTGGGGGGTTGGCCTTCCTGTCTGATCCAGCTGTCCGTCATCCAGCAGATAGCAGGGTGTCCGGCTGTGGTCTTCTTTATTTGCATGGGCCTTTGCATATGTATGTGTGCAACCTGACTCCACAGAAAAACCAACGGGAGTCAGCAAACACTGACACCCCTTTCACCGCCTGGCCATTAAGAGCTTATTCTACAGTCAAGGGAAAAGGACGTGATATCATAGAACTCCCAGAACAGAATAGACTAGAACCTGAGGAGTCGACCATTCTTTTGGAATATTAAGGGTTTCTAGAACCTTTGTTGTTCAGAGATTGTCTGACTGTTGATGCTAACAGAACGCTGGTGTTACTGACAGCTACTGACTGTCTCAGGGCACACTCTGTACATGGTATAGATCCAGCAGCAGTGTAAGAGACAGGGTGGGAGGAAGGGTCAGTGCACGTGTGTGTGTGTGTGTGTGTGTGTCTCCTTAACCAGGCTACTAGTCCCCTGCTGCTAAATCCCATTAGTAAAGGGGTGTGTGTGTGTGTGTGCGTGTGTGTGCGTGTGTGTGTGCGTGCGCGCGCATGTGTGTGTGTGTGGGAGTTTGTGTGTGTGGGTGTGTGTGTGTGTGTCTCCTTAACCAGGCTACTAGTCCCCTGCTGCTAAATCCCATTAGTAAAGGGGGGTGGTGTGTGTGTGTGTGTGTGTGTGTGTGTGTGTGTGTGATGTCTGAGCGGTGACAGGAGACTGGGTACTTAGATGTGTCATCATCACACTAATTACTGAAAGTCAGCAAAGACTTGACAAGGATGAGTACACCACACACCTCACACTATTAGCGAATGTACTCACCACATACTGTCAGTGAACATACACACCACACACTGTCCACAAACACACACACCTCACACTGTAAACAAACACACACACCACACACTGTCCACAAACGCACACACCTCACACTGTCCACAAACACACACACCACACACTGTCCACAAACACACACACCACACACTGTCCACAAACACACACACCACACACTGTCCACAAACACACACACCTCACACTGTCCACAAACACACACACCACACACTGTCCACAAACGCACACACCACACACTGTCCACAAACACACACACCACACACTGTCCACAAACGCACACACCACACACTGTAAACAAACACACACACCACACGCTGTCCACAAACACACACACCACACACTGTAAACAAACGCACACACCACACACCTCACACTATCAACAAACGTACACACCACATACTGTCAGTGAACACACACACCACACACTGTCCACAAACGCACACACCACACACTGTCCACAAACACACACACCACACACTGTCAACAAACACACACACCACACACTGTCCACAAACACACACACCACACGCTGTCCACAAACACACACACCACACACTATCAACGAATGCACACACCACACACTGTCCACAAACACACACACCACACACTGTAAACGAACGCACACACCACACACTGTAAACAAACACACACACCACACACTGTAAACAAACACACACACCACACACTGTCCACAAACACACAGACCACACACTATCAACGAACGCACACACCACACACTGTAAACGAACGCACACACCACACACTATCCACAAACACACACACCACACACTGTCCACAAACACACACACCACACACTATCAACGAACGCACACACCACACACTGTAAACGAACGCACACACCACACACTGTAAACAAACACACACACCACACACTGTAAACAAACGCACACACCACACACTGTCCACAAACACACACACCTCACACTGTCCACAAACACACACACCACACACTGTCCACAAACGCACAGACCACACACTGTCCACAAACACACAGACCACACACTGTCCAAAAACACACACACCACACACTGTAAACGAACGCACACACCACACACTGTCCACAAACACACAGACCACACACTGTAAATAAACACACACTCCACACACTGTAAACAAACACACACACTGTAAACAAACACACACACCACACACTGTAAACAAACGCACACACCACACACTGTCCACAAACACACACACTGTAAACAAACACACACACCACACACTGTAAACAAACACACACACCACACACTGTAAACAAACACACACACTGTAAACAAACACACACACCACACACTGTAAACAAACACACACACCACACACTGTAAACGAACGCACACACCACACACTGTAAATAAACACACACACCACACACTGTAAACAAACACACACACTACACACTGTAAACAAACACACACACCACGCACTGTAAACAAACGCACACACCACACACTGTCCACAAACACACACACCACACACTGTAAACAAACACACACACCACACACTGTAAACAAACACACACACCACACACTGTAAACGAACGCACACACCACACACTGTAAACAAACACACACACCACACACTGTCCACAAACACACAGACCACACACTGTAAACAAACACACACACCACGCACTGTAAACAAACGCACACACCACACACTGTCCACAAACACACACACCACACACTGTAAACGAACACACACACCACACACTGTAAATAAACACACACACCACACACTGTAAACAAACACACACACCACACACTGTAAACAAACACACACACCACACACTGTAAACGAACACACAGATCTCTCAGTACTCCTGCTAATGCTAATGACGGAGAATCAATGAGTGGAGGAAACATTCCTCACACAGTCAGCCCTGCCTCTTCAATACAAGTTCAATAACATTTCAATATCAATGAAATATTAATCATAGATGCACACCCTAAACATCAGACTGAATCAACAGGAGTTCTTTTCATTTCACAAAATGAAACTCTCCAATTAATCAGATCTAAAAATCTACTGGAACCAGCCGCAGTCTCGGTGCATGTGTGTGTGTTGATCAATGAGAGAGAGAGAGAGAGAGAGAGTCCAGCGGCATGGTAGTAAAATTAAAGCCATTCTCTTTTTGTTCTCCTTTCCCTCTGTGCTGTTTTGACTGCAGGGTGTCACTGACCCTATTAAGAACCACATAATGAAAGAGACAGCGCTGTAACACCCGCCCTGAGGAGCCTGGGAGAGCAGGGTTTTGGATGTAAACCTAGGGGTGGGGTGGGGGGGGGTGGGGAGAAAAAGGAGGCTCTGAAAGGAATAGTGGAGGACCGTGTTAAATCAGATGGGAGCTGACAGTTTACATATCCAACCACAATTAACACATTGATGGTGTTTTTCGCCCCGCGGCCCCGTGCCGTCATCATTTACCTTGTCAAATCTGTTTTGCGCGCTAAATCTCGCCAAGCCTTGGGCTGGGCTACAGCCGTCTGACAGACTGAAGGTTCAGAGATAGGCTATGATGACAGATGGAAGCTGGCATCAATGTTCCACGCTCACCCATCACAGGGGACCTGCCCCCCCTTATTCTGCCGACCAGCAGCTCTGCACCCTTCCCCTCCTGACGGGAGATGAGAGGAGAGGAAAAGGGAGAGAGAGAGCGAGAGAGAGAGAGCGAGAGAGAGCGAGGGAGAGAGAGAGGGGGCTAGCATTGTTAAACAGTGCATCTGTGAGCCTCTGACGGCAGCAGAAGGCAGAGGCCTCAGAGGCGATGTGGGACAGTCACTGTTCTACGTGTCTTTCACATATGATAGCAGGCGAGCTCAGGGGAATATAAGGCCCGACAAAACTTTCAGAAAACATCCTGAAAAAGAGGAAAATCCCAGAGGTTAGAGAAAGGATAGACTGATATCAACCCAACCCCCCCCCCCCCCCCCCCCCCATTCCACCCCCCTCCCCTTCTCTGACGCTGACGCCATCATAGTTTTTCATTAACATGATTCTCATTACCCAGGTTTGGCTGCTGCTGCTGCTGCTGGTCACAGTAGCTCTGCAGTAGACATAGTATTGTATCTGTGCATTTAAAAAAAAAAAAAAAGAAAAGAGAAAGAAAATATGATTTGGTGTTTAAATTTCACACTTGTTTTGCAGTTCTGCCCTCCGTTTAATGAGCGGCGCTTCTCACACAGTAACAGTGAAAAGTGACACTTGTTTGTAATTGTAGCCCAAGCTGACCTAGTTTAATGGTCGCCATTACAGGCTAAAATCAATTATAAAAGAAAAGGCCAGGGTATAAAATCCTACTTAAAACTTATTCTACAGCATGATTAGCTTTAATGAGCTCCATCTGAGTGCGTGTGTGAGCCGAGAAGCTCATTAGAGCCGGGCCGACTCTAATCAGCCTGACTAATATAGATTGTGCCTACACGCCGAATTGTTCCGAAAGCGGTAAACTCCACCAGGGCCCAGGCTTCAGGGAAGAGCGCGCCGTTAGGAGCGCCGAGCTTCCAGCACCGCAAAAAAAAAAAAAAAACAACGTCACGATGTTAATGATGGCCATCATGACAGTTCAAACGAATTCCATTAAACGTGAGCATATGCACCTCCATAAGCAGAAAATCAGTTAAGTGCATCACATTTAGACATAAACCGGTCCAATAGGCCAACTCAATGAAATCAATGAGCGTGTGTGTCCGAATGCTTCTGACACGTTACAGACTGGAGTGCCTTCCCCTGTCCCTTTCTGAAAAACATAAGGGGAGTAATGAAACCGAATCAAACACTCTGAAATGAGTGTGAACAGCGATGAACTGGATTAGCAATGTAGTCAAAGTAAATTTTGGGTACAAGTAAAACTGAGCTTTTTTTTTTAAAGCACAGGATTAATTATATTAGAATGCAAAACGTGAAAAGTAAGTGTGTTACTCATTCAAAAGCCCCCCCCCCCTCCCCCACACACACACAGACGTACACACACACAGACATACACACACACACAGACATACACACACACAGACACACACACACAGACATACACACACACAGACATACACACACACACAGACATACACACACACACACACAGACATACATGCACTTTATTTCTGAAGAGTATCCACAGCCTGTTTGACATTCAGTGTAGGAACACCATCAAACTCACTTTTCAGGTAGACTTAAATAAGTTTGTGATGCTGAGGTGTTGGTGTGGTTTGGTCCCCCCACCTCCCCCCCTCCACCCCCTCTGCCCCCTCCACCTCCTCCTCCTCCTCCTCCTCTCTGTTTAGGCGAACACATTGTTGATTCGGAGCCATCATGCTGAGGTTTGAGGTCACCCTGTCTCAGGCTTGGCTAGTTAGCAGCAGCCCACCTGACGACCCAGAGGACATCACAGCGGCAGCGCTCACACGCGAGACCCTGACAGCCTACGACTCACACCGCACCAAAGCAAAGAGAGAACGGCCGGCACACGCGGGAGGGGGTGGAGGGGAGGGAGAGAGAGAGAGAGAGGGAGAGAGAGAGAGAGAGAGAGGGAGAGGGATCGAGGGGGAGAGAGAGAGAGAGAGAGAGGGAGAGAGAGAGAGGGAGAGAGAGAGAGGGAGAGAGAGAGAGAGAGAGAGAGAGAGAGAGAAGGGGATGAGAGTCAGCGAGAGGAGAGAGAACAGTGTAGTGTATGTGAGTGTGAAAGGGGAAGAGTTCATAGCAACCCCCTACTGAAGGCGTCGTTAAGCACCTCACTGTCTCCTCCAGGCTCGAACGCAACTCATCACGGGGACAGTGCGCATGCCTCTAGGCGGAAACAAGCCTTGAGGAGACGGTGTGAGGAGCAGCCGACATTTCCAGTTCACAAAAGTGTTCCTCCTTCCCCAGAGAGTCTGTATCATCCCTATGATGGCCAATAATAGCCTATTGTAGTGAAATGCTCTTTCTGCCGGGCCTGACGGAATGAGGACACCTTATTTACTGTGGGGAGACAGCGCTAATGCAGTAGCCTCACTCCAGTGCCGGAAAAGTGCTGACAGAGGAGAGAGCCGTTTTCTGGAAAAATCATAGCTTTTCCCTTCAAGGAGACATGAGATGTAACATTCACTTATATTTATAGTTATGTTTAAGAACATTCAACAATGTGACAGAGCATTGCCGAAGCACCTTTAAAACCTGACTTTCTTCATGTTCTACTTCTAAGCCAGTGACACAGAGTGAACTCTGAATAGGATGGAATTGATTCTTTACCTTCTCATTCTCAACCTTTGTTTTTTTCTATACTTAAAATGTGTTTTCTCCTACGAAAATAATAAAAAAAAAAACTATTTCAGAATTTCAGACTGGGGGAGTGCACACAGGATTTCAGCAGATTCGTCTTAGCCGGGCCTGGCTCCTGAAACTACCAGTGAAACAGAGTCAAATTACTCAAATTACCATATGATTGGTTTTACTGTGAATTTCCTGGTCATCACACAAAATGCTTTGAAATGAAACACTCTGAATGTGTGTGAAATTAAGCACTCTAAATGTGCACTTACAATGTCTAGAACATATCCAATATCAGTGCCCCCCACAATATTCAGAGTTAATTATGTGTAAAATACAATCAGAGACACAATAGCCGCGTACCATTACACACGTTTACCAGCGGCCGCCTTTTTTACACCACGTCCAAAGATGTTCAGACACAGATGTGTCATGGGAAATTCACAAAGCATTAGAAGAACCCATGTGAGTCTCATTATGTCACTGTGAGATGGTCCCATCAGTCTGTCTCCATGCATGCTATAGCCCGAGAAACAGGGCGACGGCTCCCCCGGTTCAACAACGCTGACCGCGTCCATAGAGGAAGTTTTAAGGGGAGGTCATTCACTCTGTAAATTGCCATGGTGTGAGTCTTTGAGGAGCCATGCCGCGTCCTCCTCCCTGAAGCCTCCGGGTTCTCCTGCTCTTAAGCAGCTTTCATTAACCTGTTCTGCTCTCACACACCAGAATGCCTAATTACGGAACATGCCAGTGTATTGAACCGTCTGCTTTCTTGGCCGTCACTACGGCTGGCCTGTCACCCGGGCCTGGGGGTCAGCGCTGGGGGCAGGAGCAGGGGGTCAGAGGTCACCGGCAGAGGAGATGAGCTAATCTCCCTCAGTGTTAAAGTTGGCATGGCAGCCTTAGCGAGCACTGACTGTCCCCGCAGTCACGCGAAGAAGGGCCCGACAGTCAGTCAGCTGTTCCTGAGGACGAGGACAGAGGGAGAGAGCTCTCCGGCTGTCTGTAAGTCACAGTAATGTCAGAGACATGAAGGGTTTCACAGACAGCTCAAACTGCTGGAAAGTCTACAGGCAGTGCAACTGCAAAATAAACAAACAGATCATCCAAACTCAGAAACAACAGTCACACAAGGAAAATGAGAAAACACAAAGACCAAAAGGAAACACAAAAAACCCACAAAAACAACAACAAATATAAAACCAAAAAAACAATGAAAGCAAAGATGGGTTACATGACTACAAATTATGATGCAATTAAAAAAACGACAGTTTGACGGCACTAACAGAACCGAAGATCTCAGAAAGTCCCGTATTTCAGGTGAGCCCACGGTAGAAGGGCTCCAGGGAATATGAGCATAAGAAGTACAGGCCATTTCTTTTATTCTAATGAGATCCGGAGCAGTCTAGAACCGTGTTACTGTACCACACGGTGAAAAACAGGGTCAGTATTCCATTTAAATAAGTGTACCCTCACCGTTTAATGAGAAGCAGTCCTTCAGCAGCACTCACACAGATTACTCACTGTCGGCATCTCTTGAATATTGCGTTTTCCTAAAAGAAATCTGCCATGTAATGGTACTCAATACTAGTGTTAGTCAGAGTAGTTTAATGTAATGTAATGTAATGGTACTCAATACTAGTGTTAGTCAGAGTAGTTTAATGTAATGTAATGTTACTCAATACTAGTGTTAGTCAGAGTAGTTTAATGTAATGTAATGGTACTCAATACTAGTGTTAGTCAGAGTAGTTTAATGTAATGTAATGGTACTCAATACTAGTGTTAGTCAGAGTAGTTTAATGTAATGTAATGGTACTCAGTGCTAGTGTTAGTCAGAGTAGTTTAATGTAATGTAATGTAATGGTACTCAATGCTAGTGCTAGTCAGAGTAGTTTAATGTAATGTAATGTAATGGTACTCAGTACTAGTGTTAGTCAGAGTAGTTTTATGTAATGTAATGTAATGGTACTCAATGCTAGTGCTAGTCAGAGTAGTTTAATGTAATGTAATGTAATGGTACTCAGTACTAGTGTTAGTCAGAGTAGTTTAATGTAATGTAATGTTACTCAATACTAGTGTTAGTCAGAGTAGTTTAATGTAATGTAATGTAATGGTACTCAGTGCTAGTGTTAGTCAGAGTAGTTTAATGTAATGTAATGTAATGGTACTCAATACTAGTGTTAGTCAGAGTAGTTTAATGTAATGTAATGTAATGGTACTCAATACTAGTGTTAGTCAGAGTAGTTTAATGTAATGTAATGTAATGGTACTCAGTGCTAGTGTTAGTCAGAGTAGTTTAATGTAATGTAATGTAATGGTACTCAATACTAGTGTTAGTCAGAGTAGTTTAATGTAATGTAATGTAATGGTACTCAGTACTGGTGTTAGTCAGAGTAGTTTAATGTAATGTAATGTAATAGTACTCAGTGCTGGTGTTAGTCAGAGTAGTTTAATGTAATGTAATGTAATGGTACTCAATATTAGTGTTAGTCAGAGTAGTTTAATGTAATGTAATGTAATGGTACTCAGTGCTAGTGTTAGTCAGAGTAGTTTTATGTAATGTAATGTAATGGTACTCAGTGCTAGTGTTAGTCAGAGTAGTTTAATGTAATGTAATGTAATGGTACTCAATACTAGTGTTAGTCAGAGTAGTTTAATGTAATGTAATGTAATAGTACTCAGTGCTAGTGTTAGTCAGAGTAGTTTAATGTAATGTAATGTAATAGTACTCAGTGCTGGTGTTAGTCAGAGTAGTTTAATGTAATGTAATGTAATGGTACTCAATACTAGTGTTAGTCAGAGTAGTTTAATGTAATGTAATGTAATAGTACTCAGTGCTAGTGTTAGTCAGAGTAGTTTAATGTAATGTAATGTAATAGTACTCAGTGCTAGTGTTAGTCAGAGTAGTTTAATGTAATGTAATGTAATAGTACTCAGTGCTGGTGTTAGTCAGAGTAGTTTAATGTAATGTAATGTAATGGTACTCAGTGCTAGTGTTAGTCAGAGTAGTTTAATGTAATGTAATGTAATGGTACTCAATACTAGTGTTAGTCAGAGTAGTTTAATGTAATGTAATGTAATAGTACTCAGTGCTAGTGTTAGTCAGAGTAGTTTAATGTAATGTAATGTAATAGTACTCAGTGCTGGTGTTAGTCAGAGTAGTTTAATGTGATGTAATGTAATGGTACTCAGTGCTAGTGTTAGTCAGAGTAGTTTAATGTAATGTAATGGTACTCAGTGCTAGTGTTAATCAGAGTAGTTTAATGTAATGTAATGTAATGGTACTCAGTGCTAGTGTTAGTCAGAGTAGTTTAATGTAATGTAATGTAATGGTACTCAATACTAGTGTTAGTCAGAGTAGTTTAATGTAATGTAATGTAATGGTACTCAGTGCTAGTGTTAGTCAGAGTAGTTTAATGTAATGTAATGTAATGGTACTCAATACTAGTGTTAGTCAGAGTAGTTTAATGTAATGTAATGTAATAGTACTCAGTGCTGGTGTTAGTCAGAGTAGTTTAATGCTTTTTATTGATGTAATTCTCCCCATTTCGGCTCTGCTCTCCCGGTTTGTGTCTCATGGTTTTCTTCTCAGTTCAGTAGCTTCTTGTGTGGTTCTTCACTTTCCTATTCGACGCTGTGCTTTTGTTCTGTTTTGTTTTTCCATTTTGTTTGCATGCTTTTATTTCTTCATATCTGTGTGTTTGGGGATGTGTTCATTTATCGTTATGGTTGTGCTGTCATACACTTGTCATGAAACGTCCACAGCCCCGAGTCAATCCAACTTCTCCCAAGTTCTCAGACGGAGGCGATAGCACCAACTGTTAGACTGAACTCTGACCTGCGGAGCGGCGGTTTGGTTTCCATAGTAACGCCTCATTCCGCAAGACTCAACTAGAGAAATGATAATGAGGGAAAAGAGAGAAATCAGAGGGAGATGGAGAGAAGACAGGACAGGTGGATGTGTAAACACAGTGGGCTGTGTTTGGCAGGTGCTTTGGGCTGTCAGGCTGGTGAATGAGTCCTACTGTAAGAGAACATCTCGTCCTGCCCAGACACCCTGTCAGTTAAAAACCGCCGAGGCTGCCGCGGACAGCTTTTAACTTCTGAGAGGAGAGTCAAAGACCTGGTGGATTTCAAACGCGGGAGAAATACACAGCGTTACATGTATCAAATTGCACTCCTCTGCTCCGACGCTATGAGATATGTTATGGGTAAAACCACAAGAAAGAAAGAAAGAAAAAAAAAAAGCAAATCCGTTTTGAAGGAGAGCTCATCACTTTTGACATATTCCATCCAATAGAAAAAAAGAAAAAAACCCATAAAGCAGCTGATTTTTTTGCAGGCGTGGGGTTCGGGGCCTGTGAGTGTGTGAGTGTATTTGTTACAGGTGTGAGGTGTGAGGCCTGTGAGTGTGTGAGTGTATTTGTTGCAGGTGTGAGGCCTGTGAGTGTGTGAGTGTATTTGTTACAGGTGTGAGGTGTGAGGCCTGTGAGTGTGTGAGTGTATTTGTTACAGGCGTGAGGCCTGTGAGTGTGTGAGTGTATTTGTTACAGGTGTGAGGCCTGTGAGTGTGTGAGTGTATTTGTTACAGGTGTGAGGCGTGAGGCCTGTGAGTGTGTGAGTGTATTTGTTACAGGCGTGAGGTGTGGGGCCTGTGAGTGTGTGAGTGTATTTGTTACAGGCGTGAGGCCTGTGAGTGTGTGAGTGTATTTGTTACAGGCGTGAGGCCTGTGAGTGTGTGAGTGTATTTGTTGCAGGTGTGAGGCCTGTGAGTGTGTGAGTGTATTTGTTGCAGGCGTGAGGCCTGTGAATGTGTGAGTGTATTTGTTGCAGGCGTGAGGCCTGTGAGTGTGTGAGTGTATTTGTTACAGGTGTGAGGTGTGAGGCCTGTGAGTGTGTGAGTGTATTTGTTACAGGCGTGAGGCCTGTGAGTGTGTGAGTGTATTTATTACAGGTGTGAGGCCTGTGAGTGTGTGAGTGTATTTGTTACAGGCGTGAGGCCTGTGAGTGTGTGAGTGTATTTGTTACAGGCGTGAGGCCTGTGAGTGTGTGAGTGTATTCGTTACAGGCGTGAGGTGTGAGGCCTGTGAGTGTGTGAGTGTATTTGTTACAGGCATGAGGTGTGGGGCCTGTGAGTGTGTGAGTGTATTTGTTACAGGCGTGAGGTTGGGGGCCTGTGAGTGTGTGAGTGTATTTGTTACAGGCGTGGGGTTGGGGGCCTGTGAGTGTATTTGTTACAGGCGTGAGGTGTTGGGCCTGTGAGTGTGTGAGTGTATTTGTTACAGGCATGAGGTGTGGGGCCTGTGAGTGTGTGAGTGTATTTGTTACAGGCATGAGGTGTGGGGCCTGTGAGTGTGTGAGTGTATTTGTTACAGGCATGAGGTGTGGGGCCTGTGAGTGTGTGAGTGTATTTGTTACAGGCATGAGGTGTGGGGCCTGTGAGTGTGTGAGTGTATTTGTTACAGGCGTGAGGTGTTGGGCCTGTGAGTGTGTGAGTGTATTTGTTACAGGCGTGAGGTGTTGGGCCTGTGAGTCTGTGAGTGTATTTGTTACAGGCGTGAGGTGTGGGGCCTGTGAGTGTGTGAGTGTATTTGTTGGATGTGAGGGCACATTATACTGGTCCGTCTCTGAGATGGTGATCACAGTGTCCCAGATGAGACAGGTCTGCATGTCAGTCAGCATCCAGGAGCCTCACACTTACACACTCACAATTACAGAAGCACACACACTCTCTCTTACACACACACACACACACACACACACACACACACACACATATGCACAAACACACACACATACACGCACTCAAACACACACACAGCAGTGTGTGCCTCATGTGCCTCACTGGGCTGTTCTCTAACTCACCCACAAGAGTGTGTGAGATGCAGACACATTACAGACCACAGGAGTTCTTATATCGACTTACAAACCTGAACTATATCCAATCACGTGGGTATTCGTGTGTGTGTGTGTGTGTGTGTGTGTGTGTGTATGTGTGTGTGTATGCTTGCGTGTGTAAAGCAGTGCATTGCTTGCCCCTGTTCACTACATATGTATCTCATGTGTGTTTCTGAAAAATGGCATTACATAAATAAGGATGGTCAACCTCAGTCGATTCACCAGACATGAAGATTATTCCACTATTCCACGCCTGTGCACACAGTTCACTCTTTGTTTTCTCCAGTTGATTTTGATAAGGTTTTAAGTAAACACTGGTGGAATTCTCAAAACAGTAAACATGTCAAATAAAATGTTGTTGTAATGTATACAAGCAGAAAACATGAAAAATGTAAACCATAGATTGTAACTTTAGAATTTGCTTTGCAAATGAACCTAAGTGAATCAATGCCGGGGGCAGGGCTACAGGAACGAGCGTGTGTGTTTGGGTCTTGGTGCGCAATGGGCCATGTTCTGGGAGGACCAGTCAAATGAAAGGTGGATCTTCTAAAAACTCAGATAGAAAAGTGAAAAAACAAGGAATGGTAAAAAAAAACAAAAAACGTGTATGTTGAAAATCTGTTAACACACAGGACTGTAGTCGCCCGATTACATATCATAAATATGACTGTCATAAAAGGGTCATAAACTCAAAGAGCAATAAAAATATTGAATACATATTATTTTAGAAATGTATTTTTAAAACATTAACTCAGTGGGAATGTACAGATTGAAGTGAATGAATTTGTGTAATATACATAAGACTTACTGTCCGAGGGGCAGTATGACAACAGTAACAGTGAGTTAGATGAGTTAGTATATGTCTGTCTGTTTCATCTGTTCTCTAATGAGTCTGAATGACTCTGCGTGCCGTCACTAATCTACAAACACTTAACACATTTTAACAGAATCAACAGTCACAGCTTCAGAGCTTAGTCACACTTTAACACAGTTTAAAGGAAACTGCAAGTGAGATTAGTGTGATCACTTATTTTTCTCTGTTGATGGCCAAAACTCTTTTAAAATTTCTTATTTTTTATATAAATTCCACAGGGATCTGATCATTTTCAGCTCTGCACACTGACAGAATTAGCACGACATTCATTCTGTCGTCTGTCAGTGCAGTCAGAAGACGGTGGAACGATGATCTGTCCACGGCAGGTCAGAAAACGTGGTGTGTAAATGTATACACTGTAATGTATACACAATAGCATCAGTTCCCTGCCCAAACATTGCTTTGGTCATAGCGGCAGGAGATGTCGTGGTTAGGAGTCTGTTGTTGGTGGATATTATATGAAAGCAAAAACAAAGCCTTGAAGGACAGCCACATTTCTATCCAGCAGACTGCGTTCAGTCCAGTCAAAATGTTTTAGCTCTCACAAAAACGTGCATTTATCGCCGTTGATTTGGTTTATTGTTTTGAGAACATTGGGCTGCTCGTTTTGCAAATCGTGTCAAAACAATTGGAAAAGAAAAAAAAAAAGAAAGAAAGAAAAAAAAGAAAAAAACCTTTCGTAGAATCGAACTTTCGCCCTTGCAGCACCGCACATGCAGGTGTGTGAGTGTGTGTGTAAGCACTGAACATTTGGGTTTTAGCACAGAGAGATGATTAGTATTTAAACTACGTTTTTGGAAGGAATCTCTCATCTCTATGTGTGTCTTCTTAACCTGCCATATGTTTCCTGTCTGTCAGAGTCAAGGGATCTTTCAACAGGAATTAATCAGGCCTCATTATCGAAAGTGCATCCCGGAGTCTTCCTCTCACAGTCAACACTAATTCCCATAAATCCCTTTTTCCTATCTCAATAATTTTTGCTTTAATTATAATAGTTGTAACAATGGAGCCAACAGTGAGATAAATAAATAACTTCACTGTCCTCTATGGAATTCTATGGGAGCGCGGGCTTGCCTAAGCATTATAAACTTAATTAGCAGAAGATTACTATGCTGTGTGCAGACCTGTGGTCCAGAAAGACATCATTAGGGCTTCTGATGGGGATATACCGTCAACGCATTGATTCGTTTTGCTCCAGGAACAATGCAGATTGCAGACTTTATAATTGGGCTTTGTCTTGTTCACTGGTGACTGCTGTGCTGTGCTGTGTGTGTGTGTGTGTGTGTGTGTGTGTTGCACCTCTGACACCTCCCTTTGAGAGGATCTGATCCATGCAGTAAGGAGTTGTATGCAGTATGCGTACATAGATTCACCCAAACCATTAATCTCATACACGCAATGATTTAGCTGCACCCAGTCTGACTGGTGTGGACCATGTCAATACACTTGTCCCAATGTATATATACACTTGTTTCAAAACATTAGCATTATAAAGGAAGCAGTGCAATATCTTTGGTATGCATTTAGCATAATTTGAAAACCTTACGCTATTGCAAAACATTTAAATTACATATATAAGCTGTGCCCACATAAACAGACCAGGCGACTGACAGACCAGCCAACCAACCAAAGAACCAGCGAATAAACATTATTTACGTTAGTTAGTTAGTTAGTTAGTTAGTTAGTTAGTTATCCTTACACTCTACACTCTGTATTGCAGGCTGCATTTCCCCCATCATCACAGCCTTTTTAACGGTGTAAATGTTTAGTTGGTCCTGGGGAACATTGCTGGTCTGGTGGGGTCACAGACTGAAAAACTTTGGAAACCTCTGCCCTGCCTTATTCTCCACATACCCCCCATCATATTACCCCCTCATTAACCTCTTACATTACAGTTCACTATAGATATATATAGTAATTATCTCACACTATTTGGCCTCTGGAAAGCATTAATAGCTTTCTAACAGAAGTCATAGTTTTGGCGTGGACTTAATTCCCCGTTTGTGCGCGTCCTGCTCACGTCTGCCGCATTTCATTTGCACAAATTTCACACGTGGCATATCGGAGTGGGGCAGTTCTCCCACGGAGGGGCCGCGCGGAGCAGGAGCGGGGTGCGCTCCTCGCTGGCGTTCCCGCTCACGGGCTGTCCAGACGACAGGACTCAGCCCATCTGAGATATGATAATCAGCTGATTAGCCAGTGCAGTACTGCTCCCCTCCACTCCTCTGTGTAAAACACCCTCACACTCAACTGACATGCGGACATCATCAGACTGATGAAATACAATTGTAATGAGAGGAAAGGGGGGGGGGGTGTCGGGCAGAGGGACCCCCCCCTCTCTTCCCCAACCCGCCATGCTAATACTGAGAGCTCCACTCCAACGGACAGTCCCCACGGAGAGTCTGAGAGAAACGTACGTGGATGCATATTCAAACCGACACGTTCAGAAGAGCCTAGCACTTGAAAGAAAATAGAATGTGCAGAAGAGGAGGATAAGGAGGGAGTGATAGAAATGGGAAAAAAAGAGAAAGAAAAGAGGGAGAAACTGTGTGTGTGGACTGGCCGGTGCTAATTGGGCGAGCGATTATATTGCATCACGTGCGGTAATGATCTGACAGTTGGCTTGTGGGGAGGGTTTAGGAACAGGGCTTTAATGCTTGGCTGGACGCAGGTGTTGAGCTGTGCTCCTCTGAGCTGTCAGCGTCAGAACATGGGGCCGCTGTCAAATTATCTCCCGTTAAAAAGGCCCGAGCCTTCCGCCGAAATCTGAGAGACATTTAAAAAAATTAATGCATTCGTATTCAACACATATCGCAACAGCATTTCATTAGAGCCACGCTGTTCATATTAAAAGTGACATTTGACCTTTCACATCGTCTCCCAGGCTGCACTGGAATACTCTTATTACATACATGGTGGAGTCAAAGGGATCGGGAGATATGATAACTACCCATAATTAAACAAACCCATCTCCAGCACACTGCCACACAACGCTGGGATGGCTCCCTCCATCCCATCTTTTCCTGTACTGGGGAGGGTGGTATTATGGTGGTGGGGTGATGGTGTTTGGTGGTTGAGGGGATGGTGTTGGTGTTGGTGGTGGAGCACAGTGGTGAAGGGGTTTGGGATGATGATGGTAGGGCTGATGCTAGTGTTGGTGTTGATAGTGATGATGTGTTGGTGGGAGGGTGATGATGTGTTGGTGTTGATAGTGATGATGTGTTGGTGGGGGGGTGATGATGTGTTGGTGGGGGGGTGATGATGTGTTGGTGTTGATAGTGATGATGTGTTGGTGGGGGGGTGATGATGTGTTGGTGGGGGGGTGATGATGTGTTGGTGGGGGGGTAATGATGTGTTGGTGGGGGGTGATGATGTGTTGGTGGGGGGGTGATGATGTGTTGGTGTTGATAGTGATGATGTGTTGGTGTTGATAGTAATGATGTGTTGGTGTTGATAGTGATGATGTGTTGGTGTTGATAGTGATGATGTGTTGGTGGGGGGGTGATGATGTGTTGGTGTTGATAGTGATGATGTGTTGGTGTTGATAGTGATGATGTGTTGGTGGGGGGGTGATGATGTGTTGGTGGGGGGGTGATGATGTGTTGGTGTTGATAGTGATGATGTGTTGGTGGGGGGGTAATGATGTGTTGGTGTTGATAGTGATGATGTGTTGGTGTTGATAGTGATGATGTGTTGTTGGGGGGGTGATGATGTGTTGGTGGGGGGGGGGTGATTTAGCGTTAGGGTTGGTGTAAATGGTTTGGTTGGGGTTAGGTGTTGATGGCATTAGGTTTCACACCGTTCACAGGGGTATAGATGTGTCCCAGAGCAAAAAGAAAAGTAAATTGCTCTTGATAAATTGTTTTAGTGATGAGCTGTTGTGAAGGGTCGGAGGACAGAGGTCCAGATGTTGATGTCAGCTGTTCTATCTCCATAGAACCTCTCTGTTTCTCCTGTTCTATCTCCATAGACCTTCTCCGTGTCAGCAGAAGCTCACGGCTGAAGAGTAGAGAGTCAGCGGGCGTGGCTCTCCAGTCAGGCGGGCGTGGCTCTCCAGTCGGGCGGGCGTGGTTCTCCAGTCGGGCGGGCGTGGTTCTCCAGTCGGGCGGGCGTGGTTCTCCAGTCGGGCGGGCGTGGCTCTCCAGTCAGGCGGCGTGGCTCTCCAGTCGGGCAGGCGTGGCTCTCCAGTCAGGCGGCGTGGTTCTCCAGTCAGGCGGCGTGGTTCTCCAGTCAGGCGGCGTGGCTCTCCAGTCGGGCGGGCGTGGCTCTCCAGTCGGGCGGGCGTGGTTCTCCAGTCGGGCGGGCGTGGTTCGGCCAGTCGGGCGGGCGTGGCTCTCCAGTCAGGCGGCGTGGTTCGGCCAGCGAGGTGACAGATGCCGGGAGAGTATAGAGCCCGAACCACGCCCTTCCACATCCCCTCACACATCTCGCTCTCTCTCTCTGCGGCCTGGCACCTGGCTGCAGGGTGGGCGGTGTGCTGCCAGGTGCCGCGGTTGGCAGGGGAGGCCGGTGGGTCCATGGCAGTGCTGCCCACAAGGGAAGACACAGGGAGCAGAGGGTCAAACACGGAGCCAGGCTACAGCAGCTGTCACCACACTGTTCCCCTCAGCACGGTGTCACATACACACACACACACACACACACACGCACACACACACACACACGCCTCGCAAACAGATGCCCGTTCTCAACGCCAACGTGTGTGTATACACACACAGACACAAACGCAAAAACACACACACACACACATACACACACACACACACACACACACATACATACACACGCACACACGCACACACACACACACACACACACACACACACACACACAGACACAAATGCAAAAACAC
>NC_044504.1:1397500-1402500 GCF_902362185.1 Chanos chanos
CATTAGAGGGGCTAACTAACTATTGCTTCTTTCTGTAGTGATTTGCAAGAGTGTACACGTAAAAGTACATAATCAATGCTTTCCAATTACTCCTCCACCCCACCCACTATCTCAAATAAACGGGATAATAACACAGTGCTATTGCAAAGTGGAAGGTAGCAGAACCATTTAATTGCAGTGCCGTTCTCTTCAGCTTGGAGATTTTTTTCACACTAATGAAGTGTCATACCCAAAAAAAAAAAAAGAAAAACCCTGTATTGATTTTTTCACCGCACAGCCTCAACCACAAATATGTAATTATCCTTTTTATATCTGGCAAGGGGATTAAAGTAATCTATAGTTTCTAGCATTTGTGCCCGGACTGACAGGACTGTATGGTGCTTTTACCCTTTTCAAAAATATGCAGAGTTTTTGATGAATGAACTTTAGACAAAATATCGTTCTGTTCTGTAGCGTATCCGCTCAAAACCTGTATTCTACAAACATAACATCCTGTATTCTACACACATAAAAACCTCTATTCTACAAACATAAAATCCTGTATTCTACAGACATAAAAACCTGTATTCTACAGACATAAAATCCTGTATTCTACAGACATAAAAACCTGTATTCTACAGACATGAAAACCTCTATTCTACAAACATGGAAACCTGTATTCTACAGACATGAAAACCTGTATTCTACAAATATAAAATCCTGTATTCTACAGACATGAAAACCTGTATTCTACAAACATAAAATCCTGTATTCTACGGACATGAAAACCTGTATTCTACAGACATGAAAACCTGTATTCTACAAACATAAAATCCTGTATTCTACAGACATAAAATCCTGTATTCTACAAACATGAAATCCTGTATTCTACAAACAAAATTCTGTATTCTACAGACATGAAAACCTGTGTTCTACAAACATAAAATCCTGTATTCTACGTACATGAAAACCTGTATTCTACAGACATGAACTGGATATTTACAAACACACCCACACACACACACACACTGACACACTTTCTGTCTCTCTAAAAAGGACAGATAGTTACTTCTATGTTTTTTATGTCTGAAAAAATAAAAGAAGAGCTGTGAGTTCCTGCTATCCTCCGGGCCAAGAGCAGCTTTGGCACAACATCTCAGACAGTCTGCAGTCAAACAACAAACCTGCCTGTGACACCTGCACACCAACCACCATGTCCCAGGACTTCACTTAATCTAAGCTTCCTGCGTTTAAGAGGTTCAGCTCTGTTACACCAGCTCTCTTCTCATCTGTGTGTGTGTGTGTGTGTGTGTGTGTCTGGACCTGAGATGGACGAGCAGTCTTAAGTCGACCCCACGCTGGGCTGCCTTTCACCATAATAAAAAGCCATTACCTTGACCGCTGACACGAGGCCGCGTGTGAGGGCCAGATTGATATTTATTGATGAAAGAGTGAGCTCCCAATCTGCTGCACTCAGTGCGCATCATACAGCTGTCAGCACGGACAGGGATCAGCCAGGATGATGGCACCCGACATGGCCCATCTATAATTTATGAACTACACTGAAAACAACTAGGAGACAACACAGGAGCCCTGGTAGCCTCTGCATTAGTCTTCACTGGAGCTCAAGACTGTGTGTGTGTGTGTGTGTGTGTGTGTGTGTGCGCGTGTGCGTGTGCGTGTGTGCACTTTTGTGTGTACATCTGAGTGAAAGGTGTATGCATGATGTGTGTGTACGTATGAAGTATTTCTGTGTGTGCGTGTGTGTGTGCGTGTGTGTGTGTGTGCGTGCGTGTGTGTGTGAGAGAGAGTAGCACTGAGGGCCGGTGTGCGAGAGGAGTGTAGGTACAATAGCACGTGTTAAATATTCAAAAGGGGATTGATCCCTGTGGAGGATGCTGGCGTGAATAAGAGAACAGACAGTGTTTACTGTACGGATGTAAAGCAGGGGCAGTGGAGCGTCTCTGGCACACTTCACTTCAGCCCTTTAAATGAGACCGAGAGCTCTTCCCTCCCTGCAAACACCAGAGCCGCTCAGAACCAGAACACTGGACCTGTCCAGAACCAGAGCTGTGTTAGAGAGAACTGTAGCTGTCCAGAACCAGCGTTCTGTTACGAGAACTGGACCTGTCCAGAACAAGAGCTGTGTTAGAGAGAACTGTAGCTGTCCAGAACAATAGCTGTTTTTTATTTTGGACCTGTTCAGAACCAGAGTTCTACTACAACACAAGTTAATGTTTATTAGGCCTGGAGATGTCCTTGTTTTAACACCATTTTAGCCGCTGACAAAACGCTATGACAACTGTTGTTACATCTGTTACCATCACTACTGTTACCATCACTACTGTTACTGATTATATCACTTCATTAAGCACTCTTATTCCATCACATGACTACATACACCTGCCTCTACTTAACTCAATGCAAGAATTCAACAAAGCCATACCTTTAGTGCAAAGACACACTGGTTTGACAATTCAACAAAACTCCTACACAACAGTTAAATTACACACTCAAGACCAGTGCTGAGTTCATCCCAGAGCACGCATTACTATTCTGTTTATTGAATTTAAGCTTTTATAGCTAGTGAAGTAGTGAGTCAAACACTCTGAATTTCATTTGCAAAATTACAAACTGCTTCCTTATGTTAATATAAAAAAAGAAAACCACAATATGTTGTGTATCTTTTTCACCGCAATAATTCTGCTGATAAAATTCAGTGTAGAACAGAAAGGCTTTAGGTAAAACACATATAGACTATTATTCAAACATTCTGATTTAACAACACAGCTACTCGGAAGGAATTAGAATATTTTAGCCTCCTATCCACAAAAATATGCAATTACTGGGAAGATCCTCTCATGAGAATCCATTGTGATACACTCTGTGATTACGTTCTATGTCTTTGGCATGTTGAAAAGTTTAATTTATTCTCCTTTTATTTGCAAAAGTCTTCTTGAAAATTTACCGGGGAAAAAAAATCCCCTTATCTTTCCACGCCGTTTTTGGTCTTTTTTCGGACACTCTGACACATAGCGTCTGTGATCAATAAATAAACATATGATTAAACTCAGCCGCATTCCGAATGAAAGCTTCATTCTCCCAGGCTCAGTGAACAGGTTAAGCCTTCGTCTGACATTTGGACGAGGGGAAGAATCCTAACGCTCCGTGTGTGAGGAGTAATGACTTCTCTCTCTCTCTCTCTCTCTCTCTCTCTCTCTCTCTTCTTCTTCTTCTCTTTCTTTTTTCAAACACAGACACCCTCTCCCGCCGATAAATTATTCTAGGCTTCTCCAAAGTCATTACGCATTTCTTTTGCTCTTGCATCATAATTCACAGCTTGGCGTACAATATATTTTCTCAAAATGCTGGTAATTCCTTGGTGCAGAGCAAAGTTATGATTCATTTCTATTGGACTGACAGTATAATGCAGAGTTGTCAAAATCCATTAAAACTGTTCAATGTCTCTGGGTTTATTTTTAGATCCAATTGAGATTTAACTGATGGTGAAAAATATACAGTCAAGTGTGTTTACTTCACCTTTAGAGGGAATGTGTTACGGTCCCAATTAATTTGTTATCCCTGTCACTAAAGGCATTGTCCGCGTCAAACCTGTCATCACAAGCCCCTGCCTGGGCTGTTTGGTAGAATGGCATCTAATTTCACTGTAAGCTTCTCATAACTCTATCTATTTAAGAGGAGAATGCCGTGTTTCATTCTGTTAAGAGGAGTAAACGTTGATTTGATATGCTATCCAGGCAGCTTATCAGGATAATATATTGCAAAATGGTCGGTTGCCGTCTCTCCTTCCTCAGTAGCCGACGAGCTTGTTAAAAGATCGTATACGGTTAAAACACCGTTCAATTACGTAGGAGACGGCCTCAGACGATGAACATTCAAAGCAGGCAGCTGAAGACTGAGTGCTTGTTTTGATAATCATTATGATGCCTATAATCTCTGTATAAGCCTTCTTTCTGAATTGTGTATATTTGTTTTTCTCTGCACACAGGCCGGGAATGAAGAGCGTCTGCCCACAGACAGCGGAACAGAGTGAAATATGTATAAACTGGTATTTTGCTCTAATGCAGTCTATTCTATATATGTATATATATATATATACACACACACACACACACACACACACACACATACATATACACATATATATATGTATTGTGTGTGTGTGTGTGTGTATGTATATATATATATATATATATATATATATATGTGTGTGTGTGTGTGTGTGTGTGTGTGTGTGTGTGTGTGTGTGTGTGTGTATGTATGTATGTATATATATATATATGTATATATATATGTGTGTATATATGTATTGTATTATTTGTATTATATATAATATTAAATCAGATATACAATATATAATATTAAATTGGATGGACTGGGATGAATAACACAGATCTGAGGGAGTATTTCATTTAGAATTCTGATTATGGGGCAAAATATGTGCAACTGGAAAAAAATACACATTTTTATAAAATAACATAAAATGTCTAATAAATGATAGGACATGAGTGTGTTATTCTGTAAAAGAGGACAAAATGATAAGACAGGAATGGGATTTTCTGTTTGTTTCTCTGCTTGTTTGATTTTTTTTTTAATTTCATCTATACTGGGACAAGTATACTGGGATAAATATACAGGGTTAGTTATCCAAGTCCAGTGAGAATATTCCCATTAACAGAGTTTAGTTGAGAATATTTCCATTAACAGAGTTTAGTTGAGAATATTCTCATTAACACAGTGTTTAGCTGAGAATATTCCCATTAACAGTGTTTAGTTGAGAATATTTCCATTAACACAGTGTTTAGCTGAGAATATTCTCATTAACACAGAATTTAGTTGAATACAGCTTTCTCCTGACAGCTAGATACACAGAAAGAGGCAGAGCAGAGCACACGCCTGTCCATGGAGAGAGAGAGAGAGAGAGAGAGAGAGAGAGCGAGAGAGAGAGAGAGAGAGAGTGGATAGTGAAGGGAGAGACAAGCCCCCATTCTACTTCACCC
>NC_044504.1:1407500-1427500 GCF_902362185.1 Chanos chanos
GTCATGTTTAAGAGGTTTTATATTGTTGCCGCTACTCTCACCTCAAACAGTTTAATACATTTAAAGCCATGAAACGTTCAGATGTTACCAAACATCTTGGTCTGCAAAACCACGATTACAAATTATAACAAAGTCAGAATACACCTGAGGCCACATCAGTAACACGGTCACGGTTAAAAAGTGTTGTTAGGGAAACCATTTTAACTGTTATCCTGTTATCACATCTACAAAACAAAATACCACATTTGAAAGGCAACAACATGGACATTTGTTCATTAAAAGTCATTTTAAATGAGCAAATTATTTGTGATTCATACCTGTTTCAAAATTAACCCCTGACACAGGAACTGTACTGCACTGATGCAACACCGTTGCCAAGCAACAGGAAGTTTATTTGCAACTGTCAATTAAAGACAAAATTAAAGCCATGATCTCTCAGTGGTTTAATCATCTTAGGAGTATATAATAGCATTAGATCTGGACAAAAAGTATTTCTTCTTTAGAATGCTTAGCGCAGAGATTTTAGATCCAGCGGCTGGTCACGCGCATACGCGATAATGCGCGTCATTTATCTGTAAAAGTGCAAACGTAGCAGTCCGTCCGCTAACAGCCCTAAGCAACTGACCAAGTCCATGGTTTTCATTTCTGGGGTGTAGTAAACACGGGTTTTTTGTTTGTTTGTTTTGTTTTGTTTCTTTAAAGTAGGACTAACACATGTCAACTGCACAAAATAAACCAGAAAACAAAGAAATAAAAGTGCTATTCACTTTGTGATGTCTACAACTTGACAAATTCAATAACCTGGGGTAGAAAATGCTAGATTTTTGAAAAAAACAAAAAACGATGGAGTTGCCTTCATCGTTTAGCAGTCAACGTACGTTTTTTGTTTATCTTAGATGTTAAAATAAAAATCTTGTTGTGCACTTGAGATCACTAGTTGGCCAAAGGACAGTTAAAGTAGTTTAGCACTATTTTAGCTGCTAGTTAGTTCAAGAACATCAGACATGCTCAGATTGCACAGTGTAAACCACAGAGAGAAGGAGAGACTCCTAAAATTCCAGACCTGTGTCCTAAACCCTAACCTTTGATTGAGTTTCAGACATGGGAAGGTCATGGGCAGATCACTGGTATTTGTAACAGTGAAACCATCTCTCATTTGAAGAAAGATGCCAAACCGAGCCTCATGGCATAAGGCAGCACCAGTGGGAATGCCATCCAGTGCCAAAGCTTTAATCCAGTGATGGTTCCTGTTGTACGACAGGTTGGAACCCAGAGAGCAGGTGAAACATGCTGCACTTCTATATTACCAAAGGAAAATAACAGTTATTTACAGTCAGAGCCCTGAACAATCTCCACTGGGTCAGTGGAGGAAAATAACAGTACAGTCAGACCCCTGAACATCCTCCACTGGGTCAGTGAAGGGCAGCATGTTTCTTCTGAGGGACACAGGAAAGTTGCTACAACTTTCCCCAAAAGAGTTTCCTAAACACTTTAACTGAAACCACTGTGACATTAGCATTCATCAACTGACAAACCAAATGTGTAGTTTGAAGGCAACTGAAAATCCTCCTCCATTCCTGAGCATTACCCAGTATCCATTACCCCCCCCTCCTCGCTGCATTATCTGAGGCATGTCCTTCACACTGTGCTGATAACAGGAGCAAAACAGAAGCACAGGAATGGTCAACTTGGATTGGTTTGAGTTTGCACAACAAATGATCTAACTTTGTGCCCACAGGTCAGAAGATTGTTGTTGTTGTTGTTGTTATTATTGCTGTTTTTGTTGTTGTTCCTGTTGTAGGGTCTGCTAACATCAATCGCAGTCTCTAAACTGTGCTATCCTGGAGTCACCATCTGCCTTGTCTTTGCCTGGAGGCATCCTCCTTCAACTCAGCCCAGTCTCCCCTCCTGAGCTCCACACCATACACCTGGGGTACTGACCAAGAGACCTGACCCCTGTGCTGTTATATATATCTGCATTTCTCGACCGCAGCATCACTGAATTCAACCACTTCCGTGAGAATAATGAGGTGAGAAAACAGTGCTAAAAGGCCAGTTAAATGTCGTAGGGATTCAGGGGAGGCTAAAGAGTTACCTTTGTCTTTGCTGAATATCTGTGGATCTCTGTGGCCCGTGTGGTGGAGACAGAGAGAACCTTTGTCACCCCGTCCTCCAGAATGATACACTGCATGCGGTCTGAGCCCTCTTTAGAGGCTCCAGCATGACCTACTCCCCCCATGACACTGAAGCCATTTCCAAACGTCTTCAAGTAATTTAAGATTCCCAGTTAATCCCATAAGTCAGAATTCTCCATTTCTTCACCAGCGATTGCTATACACATGAGGAATGGAAAATTTTAGACACTATACAGGTTCAACCAAGGAGTAATTTTACAAATGCTCTACCCAATGCGGAGCAACCCTCTCACCCCAAACTGAACTGAAATGGACATGGGTCTTGGAACTTGGCCACCACCAGGCTGAACGTTAAGGACGTTACAAGTACAAGACCTCCTTCACGTGTACACTTGGCCCCTGGGGGGATTCATAGCATGCCAAAAGGGACAGGAAATGTGCCAGCGTGTGTCCCGATCACATTCTCACTCAAGGAACACAGGAATGGTTAAGAGTTCTGCAACTCAGGGACTATGGTCTGTAGTCGTCACTGGAAAAACCCTGGTACGCTATTGAAACCATGTCTCAAAGTGGCATTGAGAAGTATTGTCAGAGTCTTAAAGCACCGATAACCTTATCTGGACATTCACAGGGGATTATTCAAAAACCTTCAGATAACTTCAGTCTCAGACATTCACCATCCCTTAGAGAAACCTTTTGTTGGACCTCTCAATACTGTTGTTAACATCCAGGGACTGTAGCTTCCGCAGTTATAGTGCACACCTTGTTTAACACTGACACCGAACAAAAGGAACCTGGAAATAACCCCACTGAAGATGGAAAGGGAGATCAAGAGATGGGGGCGCTGGTAGCTGATGAAACAGAAATGTTTTCTGATATTCCCTCAGGACATGTGTGGAACCCCCAGTGAGAACATCTCTTGATATCGGTTCTTTGATCCCCATTCCAAAGCTAAAACACAACTATCATCAGTTCTATGAAACATCTTTGACACATCTACAGACAACGTATTTCTAAACCCCCCCTTAAAAACGGTGCAGCTGTCTTAGTAGAAGAAACGGGATACGGCTGTGTTTTACAGTGGAGAAGGTAACCCAGTAAAGTGTAAGCTTAAACAGAAGCCTTACAATTAGTCCAGGATGTTTAGTCAGTCAAATGTTGGGAATCCTGGTAGTCCTGCCTGAGACGCCCAATCCTCTGAAGCAGGTCAGCTGTGACACCGGTGATTTTAGATTAGATTTTCTTTCATTTTGTGAGCTTGTAACACAGACTAGCTGTCTTTGATTAATGAAAAAAAATATTTATGATTTGTCTGTAAGATGAAAAATAGGCTAGATTTCAAACCTGTTAATGTATGTATAGGCGTAAGTCTCATCCGATATAACAGGCTGTATGAAGCTTAGCACTGGGAGTGCATCATGTATACCTGAGGGTGAGGTGTCTGTTGTACTTGCGTGTGGATGTAATATAAAGTAGACAAGCTTGGAGAACACATCTTGGCATTCTTAGTAGTAATAAGTACCAAGTAAAATGAAATAAAAAATTAGCCAGTTTTACAGGGCCGTTGAGAAGGAGCAGACAAACCGAAAAGCTAAGTCAGCGAGTGCACTGACGTTTTAAAAGGTTACGGTAGAGAAGTAAACAGCTTCAAACGCGTTTCAGCCAATCAGCATCCAGGTCCGAAAAAGTCTGTTTCGGCCAATCAGCATCCAGGTCTGGAACAGTCTGTTTAGTGTAATTTAAAATGGATGTTAAAATGCAAGGTATGTCATTCTAAATAAATCTGTGTAGTGTAAAAATGGACTTTTAATAGACCTCGAGGCATGTTTTCCCAGGCATAATGACGGATAAGTGGTTTTAAAGAGTCATTTAGTTGATACTGAAATTTTCCTTTAAAAGCCACTAATAAACTGCGCACTAAGAAACTCTGAGAAGCTAAATCAGGGAACTAGAGCAAGGTAATGTTTCCAGCCCATCCCAGGGAGGGGAGCAGTAAATCTTTGACCAGTCCATAAAACATGAGCGTACAGTAGATTTTAATCTGCTCTTTGAGCTAAATCAACATGAAGACCTTTTTACATTTCAGGCTTGTCCTCTCGTGTCCTGTGTAATATTTACTAAACCAAACAAAAGACAGACCAAATGTTTTATAAGCAGACATTCATAAAAGTCTGGAGGGCTTTTATGGGAACTGGAACAACTCAGAGCGGGAAATGGGACCTTACAGCTCAGACCACTCACCACCAATGAAACAAACCCCATCATAAGCCTTCTACGATGGCAAGAACTCATTTCAAACCCATATTTTCATAGTGTTAATATTAGGGTTATGAAAAGGTCCAGATAGATTGGCGAGTATAGTAATATAATTTTGTAGGCACTGGGAGATGTTTACATGTTATGTTAACACTGGACGTACTGGGTAAAAGAAGAACAAGGGGGGGAAAAAAACACCGAAAACTTAGAAAGGGACAGGAAGTGTTGTGAAATACTGAAATTGTGCTTGCAGTTGCTGTAAACATCTTGCAATGAAGTTGTGTCATTTCCTTTTTGTAGCGTTTATGTTGTTTATTATAATGTTTGTGCTGTTTTATTCTTAAGGTATCTAAACTATGTACTAAACACAAGTCATTATAAACAGCTATGGAACGTAAACAGAGATTATTCAACCTCTGTCAATAAACATTTATTTATAGTTTTCAAATACACACACACACACACACACACACACACACATACATTCACACCAGGGTTCACTGAAAGTCAAGGTGAATTTTGCAAGACCAGTGTAGGAGATGTCACACCTATATTAGATTCTGCATTGAGTATGAATTCAACACAGATTTCTAAACAATATTGTGATGGATGGTAAGATAATTTTTTTTTAAAGAACTAAAACCTGTCAGGTGTCTGAGAGGCTGGTTAGAGACCAGCTCAGAAAGAGAGAAATTTTAATTAACATCAGAACACCACTCTTCTCTTCCTCCCCTTTCTCTTTTCAGCCTCCGTTAAAAAACATCCGAATATTCCCCATTTAACGGGCCCCCAACGACCCCCCCCCCCCACACACACACACACATACACACACACACCAGAAACCGCTCACAAAAAGTTCCACAACTCCAGGCTCACCTGTGGAGCCACTACAGGAAGTGATCCATTAGGAAAAGCATCAGACTTCAACATCTCCCATCTCAACACACACACATACACACACACATACACACACACACACACACACATATGCTCAAAAAAAAAAAAAAATACACAAATATAGAAAACCAAACCAATTTGGGCAGTATTTTGAGAAGAGGTGAGCAGGACCCCTGTGGCTAGGAGCTTTCCCTGGGCTCCCCACCACTCTGAGAGGCTGGTGGGGGTGTGTGTTCAGACAGCTGCTGAGACATCTCTCACACTAAATCTTATCCTACCACTGAAACTGCACCTCCACTCACCCAGCAGCAGGGGTCACATGAGGCCCAGTGAGGCCTGGAGTGTGTGTGTGTGTGTGTGTGCGTGTGTGCGTGTGTGTGTGTGTGTGTGTTTAACACTTGGCGGCCTCCAGTCAGACGGCCAGGCTGTAATGACCCTCTGTGTCAGTCCAATAAAGACAGGCAGATCTGTGTGTTTGTGCTTAAACAGACAACACGCATAAAGTAGCATGTGTGGCCTCCTTGTGCTGAGCCCTTTATGCAGGCTGGACAGGCTGCTGCTGTTATGCTCACAGCCCCATAGCAATCAATACCTCAAGGGCCTGGATCGCTCTTCAACACAGACTTCAAGTGCTTTTGTTAAGGTATTACCATGGAGAGTGTTTCTCCTTTTAAAATGCAGGTACACTTACTCACTGATACTGCAAGTGTTTTTTTTTCCTATGGGTTAAAAATTATCCAGAGGGGGAAGAGATGAAGCTATAGAATTTCCATGCACACACACACACACTCACACACACACACACACACAGACACACACACACGTGTGCGCATGCGTACGCTTCTCGTGTGGTTTTAACAGGGCAGTTCTCAGTCGGGGCCAGAGAGCAGAGGGACTTAACAAAGCTAATTAGGAGCGGCTGACATGTTCAAATGAGCAGCGGTGGAGGAGGCAGCTCTATCACATATGTTTCTTTTGTGGCGGCTGAAGTGGCTCCTTTGTTTGTGAATTGATGGTGTTTCACTTGGCTGTCCCAGTGGGGAGAGCCACTGACCTGCTGAGGCCTCAAACAGTGCCAAGAGTCCCTCTCTCTCTCTCTCTCTCTCTCTCCCTCTCTCCAGCTGTCCCTGCCCCCCCCCTCCACCCCCCCTCCCCTCCACGTCCACCTTCCCACGCGCTCTCCCTCTCTTGGCCAGCAGGAGCCCTGTGCTGATGGGCAGCACCTGTAAAGGAGTGGGCACTCCCTCCGCCCAGAGAGGAGGCGCAGTGGTGGCTGCCTGCCCACCTGCTACTCTGCTCCTGCGGCCATGTCGTTTAAACGCTCATTTTGTGCATCTCAGCACGAGACTTATTGATATAAATAGCCATGGACAAAGTGCACACTGAGCCCTCTCTCCTGCTCCACCATGCTGCTGCAGAAGTGTGTAAGTGTGTATGTGTGTATGTGTGTGCGTGTGTGTGTGTGTGCGCGTGCGTGTGTGTCTGTGTGTGTGTGCGTGTGTGCGTGTGTGTGTGTGTGCGTGCGTGCATGCGTGTGTGTGTGCGTGCGTGCGTGCGTGCGTGTGTGTGTGTGTGTGTGTGAGAGAGAGAGTGAGAGATTATATTCAGAGAAGAATGAAATATGACCGTGCTGGACAGTGGGTAAATGAGGGTTTCAGTTACTATCACAGAAGGTAATTACCTTCACGGATACCTTTTACAGACTGACAAGGATAAAATGAACGACATCATTTTTTAAACTATTAAACGGTTTAACATTTAAATTGAAATGCAGGGGTTTTTTTTTCCGTCCCCCTCCCCAAACGTCACTATATTTTTACCTACACTCAGATGAAATTTCATTTTTTTGTCCTCACCTCAGTGTAATGGAAAATGGGAAGTCTTCCCAAGCACAAAGTGACGGGGGGAGGAAAAAAAAGAAAAGAAAAGTTTTTTGCCTGTTTGTGTAAATTCATTTCATGTCAACAGACTGTGTCATGTCTACTCAAAACACAGACCATGTGAAAAATACCTGCTTTGTCAGTCAGTTAACCTGTGCAGAGATTCTCGTATATGTGTGAAAAAAAAGGCACCACACGACTCCAGACCCGAGGGATTCGTTTCTGAGCCCAGTGTTAGAGTAAAGTAAATATGGATCTAGAACATTCTGGTCAGTAGCACAGCTATCAGAATTATTCCAAAAACAATGTATTTTCATGCAGCTAGAATTAAAGTAGCCTTTAACAGTAGTCATGTCCAGAATGCTAGTTCCAGATAGCTGTCCAGACGTTAAGGAGTTAACTGGTTTTATTGGTGGTGTAAACAATGCTTGGGGAGAGGAGTCACTCACCTAAACCTATAAAGTGCCAGATTAATCTCTTCCCATTAAGATGACAACACAATTTGCTCAGAAGTTGGGTGTAAATAAATACGCGGGGCAGAAGCTAATACGTCAGGCAGCGCGGCTAACGTTCGCCATAGCAGAAGGGGCATTTGTATCCATCCACCCAGAAGGAGCCATTCACCAGTCGGCGTCTGCAGCGAGCGCCAAGCTGCAGCTCCAAGCCTTAGGAGGAAAAAAAAAAAAAAGATTTTGGACACAGAAGCATTAAATTTCATCAATAAAGTCATTTTATCCACACGCTACACAGCCCCCTCCTCAACCCAGACCCATAAAGAGCCCGCTGTAACCCAGCCTCAGCCATAGCTCTGTCTTCCTTAGCCATTACTGATAGAACATCAACAAAGACTCATCTGCTCTGTGTGTGTGTGTGTGTGTGTGTTCGGGGGGGGGGGGTGGCTATGTCAAAGCAAAAGTCAGCTTGTAGAAGATGTTGTCTGAAACTGGTGTCTTTCATTACACACGAGAAAGGCAATATGTTTTCATTCATTTTTCAGCGTTTTCTTTCTTTTTTTTTTTTTTTTTGACCAGTCCTGCTGAAGCTCTATTGGGTGAAAAGGAAGCATTCCAGACAAGTGTTTGCATTGATTTTGCTGTAATTGATCTGATGGCCCTATGTGATAATTGACAATTATCCCTGATTACCAGACAGAGGCTTAGAATCAGTCTGAGAAGAGGGCCAGCATTAAGGGATGTTGTACAATGAAGGAACAAAGAGAAATCAATACGATGTTACACACCAGATGAAAATCACACAGAAACGCGGCCATGCCGCACTCCGACGCACTGACAATCCATGAGGCGTTCCACGGCAGGAAAAACCGACAGAGAAACAAACACGTTGATGTAAAGAAAGGCCCCTTTAGTACTGGGTGACAGTGGGTAAAGGGGCAGAGGTGGGCAGTGTGAGGGGGTGTGGAGGAGTTGAGTGTGTGTTGATGCGTATCTGACCTCTGTTAAAAGCCTGCTCTGGATGCGGCAGGACAGATGCTACTCATTGCAGCTTTAATAAACACACAGGCCCAGGGGGACTCCTGCTAAATGCTTCTATTAACTTCCAAACATGTCAGCCGATATAAAAGAGGCCTGACCCTTAGGAAAGGTCAATCGTGACATTCGCGTTTACTCAAGGAAATGTCCAGGGTCTGTAAGGTCCTGGTTTATAGAGTGCTTTGGAGAACAGAGGGAAGAGACAGAGAGCTGAACAGACAGGATTATGTAGACCCAGTCTGCCTTCCTGTCAAACAGTCAAATCCTCACAGCCTGCTTCAAAGAACAGTGTATGCAGAGGAGTCCTCCATGGTTTAAATGCCCACAAACACATAGTGAGATTACAATATTGCTAAAAACAAGAAAACTTCACGGTTCTGGAAAATACGCCAATATGACAAAATGTGTGTGTGTGTGTTTGTAATGTCTGTCTTATGAGTGTTCTTACAAATTCCCCTAATGCCGTGAAAAGCTGCACAGAGAGAGAGAGAGAGAGAGAGAGAGAGAGAGAGAGAGAGAGCGGTGGTTTGCAGTCCTCCTGTTTTTGTGACTGGCGTGAGTAGTTTGACTGGTGGAGTCTACTCTAGAACAACTGTCCACTTCATCTTTGAAGATTTAAAATGACTCATCCTCCCCCCACACCCCACCTCACCCCCACCCCCGACTGCACAGTGGAACCTGTCACTCTGAGACAGACTGGCGCCTGATTGTGTAAGAGCTGTCGGCGGCACCCTCTCCTTTCCCACCCTGCACCTCATTTCCATCAAAGAAAGAGGTTAATTGTGACTTTTGCTCTCCTCCTCACATATCCCTCTAGCGTTATCTTTTAATCTGCTGATCAGAGGAGTCAGAGTGCAGTTTGTTTGCATGGTGAGTCATATTAAACAGGCAGTCACAGCACTAACTAGCATTAATGAACTGTTTACTTAGGCAGTAATAATTAACTTCCATTACATTACTTTGTGTGATTACTTTCTTAATTGCCTGAATTATGCATCAATTTAATATCTAATAACCAGTGCCAGACATTAGGCACTGTTCAGAAACAAATTGCAGGCGGTTTCCTGGCTTTAATTAAACACACTACAATAAATGAAAGCCTGTAGGATGGATGTCTTGCAGTGATTTCCTGCGTGCTTAAATATGCTATTTATTATGGACGTGCATAAAATTCACTGTCTCCTCAGGAAGGCAACCCACAAGATGCCAATTACAGCAAGTAAGTTGCTTTACTATTGCTTTTCACAGTTTAGATTAATGCGTGCATTCAAAAGGATTCAATTTAGCATTATGCAAATGAATCTCTCCGTGTCATTTTTAAGTTGCCAAGTTTCATGTGTTTATTGGTTATGATTTTTTTTAAAAGAAAGGTTCCCAAAAGGGAGATTTTGATTATGAGCGAGAACTACCCCTGATAATGTAATTGGGCGATGCATCAGGATGTGGGTTTTGGGATGCAAAGCGGAGGGGAACAGTCCCTCACCGGCATATTTCAACGCTGTATTTATCAGGCCGGGAAAATACTTACATCAACGTTACCGTGGCCTTGAACAACACAAACTCCTCCAACTAAACATTTAAAGCCAAAAGAAACATATCTCTTTTTTTTTTATCATACAGAAACAACGTTCACTGTACACCCTTTTAACTGCTTTATTTACGGTCCAACCACAGAAAGCTGAGGAGATGTTTAAAAAATATTTTATTTTTGTTTTGAAGTAAATATTACGTATGTTCCCATGGAAGCGTGTGACCTTGCTTTGTCATTTCACAGTGGTACACTAATTACCACATCAGAGACGCCGGATCATTTTTCTCAATTACACGCTCCTCTGTAAGTAAGGAGACGTATTTGATTTGAGACGTTGACTCCTTGTCTTAAATTGCTTACGATTAAGAGCCCAGCACTTTAAGGCACAAAATCGTTCTTTGCTTTGACACGCACCTTTTCCCGGGTCTGCTCCTGCGTCTTAATTTCACCCCAATTCAAAAAGTGATACATTCAAATTAAGCAGGAAATCAATAGGCTTGTCCGTATTTCGACGTTACATACATTCTCACACACATGACGGCAGCGCGAGCCTTCTCTTTTCTTCCTCCTCATTTACAAAATACGAGTTTAAACGCAATAGGCTACAAGTTTATGAAAACGTAAGCAGGCACGTGAAGTAGATGCTCTTTAAACTGTACGTAGAGCACCACTTGATATAAGATCATTAGTTGCATGAAAATGATCTTTATCATCCAAAATCGAGGTCTCAAGCGCAGTAACAATTTACTCCATATTGCTCCGTCTTGTTATTTAGCAGTGAACTGGAGGCAGTGGTAGTGTGTTACAGACCACCGCAGTGACCTGAGGCTCTTTATGACTGATCCATACACAATCATTAGGCTCTGTTTTTGTAAAGGCTTCTCCGGGGTTGGCATGGGGACTGGCTACAGCAAGGCGATGCAAGGTTAGCCAGAAAATGATAGCAGCACGCGGACGCTTCGCGGCTCTCATGATAGTTTGCGTCTGTCATGATTTACGTCTGACTAGACGTGTCATGTCAGATACCTAGAGAGGCACTTTTTAAATGCGGAAATCCCCCTCCCCTAGCCCCTCGCGCCCGTCCACCGGCTTTGGCATGAACAGAGTGGGATACCATTATTTCTCTGCTTCAGTACACTTAGGTGAAGCTGCCCTCATCTCTCAGAACCACAGACAGCTCCTCCGCCAGATATCATACACGCTCCCTCTCTTTACCGGAGGAGGAGTTGACACAAAACAGCCCACTCCACACACACAATCTACATGCACGAAGGCCTGGTCGCGTTTGATTCAGGAATTTTAAATACCTCGCGTGCCTTGCAGAATTCAAATACGGGATCCAGAGGAACGTGAGGGAAAACAGCGGAGCTACACAAGCTCAGTGCTGATCCTTTACCAGACATGCACAGGGAGAGCTCGCGGTGTGAAAACCGTCATAAACACCCTGACTGAGCACGTGTGTGTCAGGCTTTCCCTTTGCATTTGTCTTATACCAAAACATATATACAGTATCTTTGATTCAAGAAAGTGATTTCGAATTCTCTTCGTTAATATAATTTTAAAAAATACACAAGGATATTAATTATAAAAAAAAACGTCAGTCTCTACATTCGTGAAACGATATTTCGATTCATAAAAAGCCGTCTAATATTCCAGAATTCAAAAATCCCGATATGACGTGTTATGTTTCACAAAATTGACAATTGCGCTGCTTGTGAAAATGTTAGCGCAGTATAACGATATGTGCTTACGGAACAGCGGAAGAGCAAGAATCGCCGGAGTTAATATTAATAATCAGCTCTTATGCTGGATCCCATATGAAGCAGACTTAAGGCTTTCTGGTGTGGCCTGTGTGTTGGTACCGTGTTGAGATCATAGTATGTATCATTAGACATCATGCAGGAGCTCGACCCGATGCTTCATCCTGTGGCGTAGAGTGTGCACTCCTTGGATAAGTGTGTTATAATGGAGCTGCTTAGCCCCATAATGACCCACTGAGAGCTGGCTGTAGCCTGGATGCATCTGGACTGGTTGTTCCCTGCTGGGACACAGGGCCTGCTGGAGGTCACCGCTGCCGTTACGGCTGCCAAGATCATCTCAACACACACTCCAGACGGAGCAGCGGCCAGACTGGACCTTCTTTAGTCCCTAACTAACGTACACACGAGAGGCTGAATTCAACTCACACTCAGGTGTGTGATGCCTAAAATACGTCTGTAAGAATATAAGTGGTGCCCTGATGAAAATGTCTATTACCAACCTATGGTTCACCACAAAGTCTTAAACTGACAATAATCTGGCAGAGGGGATAATATGGTGTATTCTAAACAGACTACGAAATATACACACAAACCCGTGAGACGGAGCTGTCAGCGACTCCTGACACCCGTACACGGCTAATCTGAAAACTGAAAATTCTTTAGGGATGTTGACATGATGCAGGACAATAAAAGCTGTCATGAAAGAAACGGCTGACTTCAAAGGAAATTATGTAAGCACTATTTAAGCGTAGTCAACCATTAGCTCAGAGAAAGTACATATTAAACGTAACATGCTCGTACAGCATGTTACTGCCTAAGTAATGTCTGGGTCCGTACATTACAGCCGGATTAATAAGACGCATGTTTAGTTTACACCATCATATTTTGCCAGTGTTAATAGAATGCATGTATTAAATTAAGGGTCCAGCCTGTCTGGGCGTAAGGAGTAAATAAACAAATGTTTATGGTGTCATTGCAGTAGATACATGTCATTACTGTATACAAGCATAATCTTATACAAGAATATGGCTTAGAATGTATTAAAGGATGTTTACCCATAAACAGTGTTTCCACCCCAGGACCAGACTTAATACCAACCCCACAGGTTTTTAAACATGCCAAGGATTAGATTGGCTCCAAAACAACACATATGATTCAATGATACATTATTACGCCTCATACAAAAATTATGAAAGAGTGAAGAAATAGCTCTGTGTCTGTGAAGCCCTAAAACCCACAGTTTAGATGAAAATCCACCGCGGATCTCCCCCCTGATCCTTCCCTGTCGTTTTCCCTGAAATGTGACAATATTGGCTTAATGGACACTGTAGCATCTATTTTGCCCCCAAATGAAAAGACAGGACAAGCAGAATCAGCAATGAAGGGGCACCCATGGCATATGAATTATGCATATGACATTACCATATTCCTGCAACTATGATGCACTGCAAAACAATGGAAAGAAAATTGGCCGAGAACCAAGATATTGGGCAATTTTCAGTACGGTTCTTGCGCACCACAGACGGAAAAATTCTATTTGGCTCGTTCGATAACTGGGCCGTCCTGTGTGAGCGCGGCCCGCTCACGTCTCCTCTCTTCTAATGTAAACAAGTCAGGAATAATTGGGGGAAAAAAGCCCGTCGAACCCCGGCCGAGAGCCTTATCACCGAATGGGATTTTTATAGGACACTGAGTGGAGAGGGAAGGGGTGGGGGGGAGGGGGAAAAAAAGGAGAACGAATAGTTTCATTGATTTTACTTTACAAATCAAAGACAGATAAATCCAATGGAGCAATTCTCTTTGGCCTCCTTGCGCAGGATACATAAGACGTCACATAGCATTATTCCCAATCATTCTGCCCTTATTAATCTGCACGGCGCACCAACCAACTCTTACACACAGCCACAGAGGAATTCATTGTAATGCACCTCACACAGATTGTATTACTGTCGCCAACGCTCTGTGCAAGTCCAAACACTGCCCTTTCTCATTGAATTCTGCCACAGTAATTCATATTCACATTCAAACACACAGAAAGGAAGCAAAAAAAAAAGAAGAAGTTTAGAATAAAAGTCAGACATCTATGGTACCGTGTGTGTCCATGACAGTCTGGCAGGTCTGGGAGATAGCCAGAGGACACTTCACTGTAATAATCTGTATACACGACATTTTACGACATTGTTTAAACATGTAAAAAGTCACATTACTCCTGCAATCAAAAGTTAAGTGGTTTTTCTTTTAAACAATGTTTTATACATGGAAATGTTGGAATACAAGCCAAGCTGTTTTTTTCCCTTTTGGCATTGCAGACATGCAGACCAGTGTCTGTGTAAACACAGAATATGGAAAAAAACTATGTTGTTTTTTTTTTTTTTTTTTTTCTTTCCTGTGGTCTTGTAATTGTTATGTGATACAAGCTGTCTTCCTGTTTTAAGTGTTTGAACCTCCCACTAAACAAACAGAGAATTCTAACTGATCTTTTAATGATCTGTTTGGAGGGCGTTCCAGTCTGGCCGTAAGGGGCTAAATTAGAGCTGGCAGTCAGGAGAATCACTGGCCCTGTGGGACGGGGGCAGGGGCCCGGAGGCCCTGGGGCCCTGGGGCACGATGGCCCACGTTTAGAACCCTCCAGATCTCACTTAAAATGTGGTCTCCTTTTAACAGGGCAGGAGGAATGTCAACAAACAGGCTGCGAATAAAGCCACACACACAGACACACACACGCACACACACACACACACACACACACACTTAACTTTTGTCTTGTGTGTGTGTGTCGTACTTTTTGTTTAACAGAAACATAAAACTGACTCTTGCCTGTTTTTCTTTTCTTTCAGTTCCTAATCCATTATTTGAACTCTCAGTCCACTGTTTGCTGGTGCATGATTTGTTGATAGTTGATGGTTTTGTATGTGCTCTGGGAGCTTTCATTTCTCTGGCCTTTATCCTGTCTTATGACCAGTCAGTCATATAGGCTAGATGTTCAACTCTATACTGGCCAAACCCCCTCTCTACGCTTTAGGATGCCCGCACACGCAATGTCTTTCTGTGGCATCTTGGATCTGTCTGTTTGGCACAGGGCTCCAGCTTTTGCACATTACAACAAGCAGCACGAGACAGTAACTGCACCACGGCAGAGTTTTAATTCCTGCGAATTCCCACTGACACTGAGAGAGATATCCTAGCCAATCAGAGCAGCAGAAGTCATCAGAGCTGAAAACTCAAAAAGTTATGACCCTACTAGAAAAAAAAAAGTTATGACCTTACCAGAACAAAAAACCCTTCTGATAAAACAGCCAGCCTGAGCGAGTTACAGGTCAACCTAAGGTGAACTTAAGGTCAGTGGAATCCTACGGAGCCACAGTACCCAGGCTCTCGTGTGTTTGGGCTGTGGGTGTGGGCAGGGCAGACCATAAAAGATGGAGCCATTGACGGATGTACATTAGAGCTTTTAGAGTAGAAACCACACACACACACATGCACACACACACACACACACACACACACACACACACACACACACACAGTCTTGAGCTCATTAAAACATCTGTTCTCAGAAGCCTGGTTACAGGTATGTGTCTGCAGCACGGAATCTTGACAGACTCCAAATATAGCCTGTCCGTGAAGGAACATGGTCATGTGTGTGTGTGTGTGTGTGTGTGTGTGAGGTAGTGACCAAATGTGTATACATCCTGAAACCTGAGCGGACAGGAAGGTTAAAAATAGTTAATGTCTGTCTTAATGTAAAGCCCAGAGGCTCCTGCTGACTGTCAGTCAAAGTTCTCCCAGTAACCCTTTCCACTGCTTTAGATGAACCTCCAAACACTGGAGAACACCATCCTCAAAAGACCAGAGGTCAAACAGCCCCCCCGATACAACTTTAAGGATCAGTTTCACCATCAGACTCATTAACATAGTAGTGAGAGTGTGTGTGGTGTGAGTGTTCAGTGTCAATGCACTAACACTCTTGTCTGTGGCTTTAATGCTGAATGAGTGTGGCAGACAAATATTGGTTATTGACTGAAATATTGTGTGTCCGTGACTTTCTCCATATTAGCTGTTAAGATCCATTTTATTGTATGTTCTTGAATACAAAGATTTTTTTTAAGATATTGATTATTGGTTATGTATTTACACCTCAAACAAATTAGTGTGGATGAAGTTCCCTACCTACACCGCTGAAGAAGAAAGCAATATTTCAGTTAGTGTTTAAGGAATGTGCTGTTTAACTTATAATTTACATATTGTTTAATAACCAAAGCATACACTATCCACGACACAGAAGCAAATATTTCAACAAAACACTACTTACTATGTAACCAAAATTATACAAGGAAAACAATATCACATGCAGACAATTTTGAATGAGTGTTTTTTGTTAGTTTGTTAGTTTGTTAGTTTGTTCGTTCATATTTAATAACAATTAAGGCTTTGTACATTATCCACGATTATCCCCTATTAATGTATCATCATCATCATCATCATCATCATCATCGTCGTCGTCATCATCATCCTCACTGAAATTTAATTCATTGTTTAGTAGAGCCCCATGTCACGCCGTGAGGCTGTGTAAACACCACGTCCTATGGTGTGTCATAAATTCAGAATGAGTTGTTCTCCTCTCCAGCACTGCACCACTGTACCACAAAGTCAGATTTATGGGGGGCAAGTAGAGGAGCTTACAGCTGGTGATACGACCTTGACTCTGTGTGTGAACATCCACATGCAAACGGTATTGCCTTGTTTATTTACCCCCCTTCTCCATTACCGTGAATGAACCACTCCGAGCCGCCCTCTGCTGAACACACGGAATGGATGCAAAGACAATTAACTCTGGCTTCTCGAAACCCAGAAACAATCACACACTGCACTCTGTGAAATGACAGAATTAGCTAAATGGTGTTAGCCAGCTCCCAGATAAGTACAGACGGGGAACAGAGGCACAGATGGCTTTCTGCAGACTACACACGTTACTGCCGGTCACAGAACTCTGTTACGCTTTCTGTGGATGAGGATGACAAATTAAAAGAAAGAAAGAAAGAAAGAAAGAAAGAAAGAAAAAGATAAGAACAGGACTTTTTCAAAATTCATCTTTCAGTCATTAGTACTTTACAGGGGCTGATTCACATCTCACCAGATCTATGTCCCAGAGGAGAGGGAGACAGAGAGAGAGAGAAAAAAAAAAAACCCACAGCCAGCAGAAAGATAAGTCTCATTGTTTTACATACAAGCTCCTTTGAAAATGAACGCTTTCTTTGTGAGGATCAATTTTCCCCCAAGTCACAAGCTTTTCCATGCGGTGACGAGCCATTGGACAGTCAGGTCCAGCTGTTTAAAATCTGGGCCTAATTTATTATTGAGAACGTGAGGGTAGGCATCCGGGCATTCTCCTTTAATCACATCTCTTAGGAATGCGTGCTCTGGGCCAATACCCTGATGTGGCTCCTTTTTAAAAGGTGGGGAAAATAAGATCTGCTCTCTGGATAAGCCTTTGCCTAATTCAAGAGGAACCAGGGGACCGGACCGAGCGCTAACAGTCATTTGCATCTGTGAAAAGTTCATTTCTCTTCATCTATTAGCTCGGCATAAAACTACCATCATTTAGGTATTTGTTCATTTGGAAATGCTCTGGTAGGTAAATGGAGGATCTGAGAGAGAATTTGGAGTTCACGGATGACTAATCACAGGAGAGGAGGAGTGGCAGCACAGACATGAGCCTCTCAGCATTGTAAATCAGAAACTCAACGAGCGTCGGTGAGCCCCAGGCTACGAAAGCTTGTTTATCAGTCCCCAGCCCTGAGACGGAGCCCGCAGAACAAAAAAAAAAAAAAAAAACCCACACGCACACACACACGCTCATAAATCTCACAGCCTTTTAAGTGCTTGTAGAGTTACACTGATTCTCTCCAACTTTCGGCGGCTTTCTACAAACCTGAAGGAAAGCGAAGTAGGCAGGCCCTAAGTGAAGGTAGCTGACAGGAAACTAGAACATGTTTTTGTGTGTGTGTGTGTGTGTGTGTGTGTGTGTGTGTGTGTGTGTGTGTGTGTGTGTGTGTGATCTTGAATACGGAGCAGTATAGTCCAGGTAAGTCCTTCAGTTTGTTAAAAATGAAAACATGCCATGTATAGGGAGAATATTAGAGATGTATAAAATACCATGAAACACTGTGGTTCCATATGACTGTTGGTTTAGCACAGGTGTCTGTGATGTTCGCCAAGCCTGTGATTAGTTCTCTGATGGATTGCGCGGAGAGTGACAAAGCTTAAACCCCAGCTGATGCATCAAACTCACACTGACTGATTCTGATATCTCAATAAGCACCTGGCTGCCGTGGCAACAGCGGAGGAACACGTCACACCTGTGGGGTGAGATGGAGCTCCTTGGCTGCGCTGGGAAAAACACACCTGCCTCAAGTGTGTACCTCCCTCCTGCTGAGACCCTGTTCCCCACAGTGCCCTGGGCTTTCACAGGAAGAGAATTTTGAGCCGAGTTTTCCGATGGTGTGATCATGGTCCTTTAACGAAAGGCCTGATTCGCTAGTCATTAACGCAGAGCTTGTGCCTCACTGAATTTGTTTGTCTGTTTGTTTGTTTGTTTGTTTGTTTGTTTGTTTTTTCAAGCCTGAATGTACAAGGAATCTTTTTTTTTTTTTTTTTAAATCCAGTCTCTCCAACCTAAACAGTAAAATTTCAGACTAAGGGTCCGTTCACACTGCAGGTGAAAATGGCCCAAATCTGATTTTTTTTTATTCATATGTAACTCAGATCTGTTTTTTTCTTCATGACAGTGTGAACAGCACAAATCACATGGAATCTGATCTTTCCAATTCCTTTCATATGTGGTCCTAAATCGGACACAGGTCTGATTTTTTGCAATGCAGCCTCAGTGTGAACAGTCATATTGGAATTGATGACACTTTCATGTCACTCTAGATCGACACCCGTCACAATTCTGCGCTGGCAGGAGTAACTCTGTGAATACAAACATGGAAGACAGCTGCTCCACAAAAAGCCATAATTAAACATTTGGCTCTATTTCTCCTCATCCTCATCCTCGTTATCATCCAATCACGAATTCGCTGGCGTCCACCGCACATCAACTTATGAATGAAACCGTAAACGCTGACTTCAGTGGCCTCCAGGTTTACTTCTGTACGCCAGCGTGCAGCGTGTCACGTCCTTGTACTGCTCATAAGCAAAGCACACTGTAGCCAGAGCTGATCCATAAGGCAGGAGTTAGAGGCTGCTAGCATATGCATGCATGGATCCTTCAGCTTGGCTTTACGCTTAAAGCTTAATTAGCTGAGGCCAGTCTAAGCACAGTCTCTGTCTGAGGAAACAGGGAGAGGTGGAGACAGCCCTCAGAGAGGAAAACCAGAGTTATCAGGCCTGTGTGTAAAGCCTCTCACAGTCACTCGGCCATAAGCGCTTTTTCAGATGTTGGTGGGAGTGAGACCAAACAGGAGTCATGATGTGACCTGTGATTGGGCAATACCTCTAAAGACTGGGAGACAAACATTGTCAAATTGAAACAGGCATGACCAAAAGCCCAGATGTAAAACATAGCAGAAAATCAATGGGGAGTAGACCTCTACTTAGTTCACCTGCAATCCCTGGCCCACTTATACATGTGGACCCATAGTGTATGTATGATTATAGAGTCAGTGACTCCAACTGTGTTACATTAGAGCACTTCATTCATTCATAACCAGTACAAGAGCTGTTTATTGACAGTTATGCAGATTGACAAAGCCTTAGACAGAAACTGTAAACGTACATTTCACCTGACACTGAAAGGGACATAGCTGTGACATTACACTAAGCCATGCTAAACAGCTGAAGACAGCTGCGTGAAAATTTATAAGAGTGTTATGAATGCCTTATGAACATAATACAAATACACAATTCTACAATTATTCACGGTCTAACTTCAGAGCAACCTGGGACAACTGTGGACATGAGACATGGTGGTGGTGTGAAAACTACTAAAGGAAACCAATCAAAGAGCTCCGTCTAAAGTTCCTAAAGAGCGACGCCTTAAACTAGTCCCA
>NC_044504.1:1430000-1457500 GCF_902362185.1 Chanos chanos
TCCTCGTGTTTTTAGTGTCTCTCTCTCTCCTCTGTCTCCTGTTCCTCGTGTTTTCAGTGTCTCTCTCTCTCCCCTCTGTCTCCTGTTCCTCGTGTTTTTAGTGTCTCTCTCTCCCCTCTGTCTCCTGTTCCTCGTGTTTTTAGTGTCTCTCTCTCCCCTCTGTCTCCTGTTCCTCGTGTTTTTAGTGTCTCTCTCTCTCCCCTCTGTCTCCTGTTCCTCGTGTTTTAGTGTCTCTCTCTCTCCCCTCTGTCTCCTGTTCCTCGTGTTTTTAGTGTCTCTCTCTCTCCACTCTGTCTCCTGTTCCTCGTGTTTTTAGTGTCTCTTTCTCCACTCTGTCTCCTGTTCCTCGTGTTTTTAGTGTCTCTCTCTCTCCCCTCTGTCTCCTGTTCCTCGTGTTTTTAGTGTCTCTCTCTCTCCCCTCTGTCTCCTGTTCCTCGTGTTTTTAGTGTCTCTCTCTCTCCTCTGTCTCCTGTTCCTCGTGTTTTTAGTCTCTCTCTCTCCACTCTGTCTCCTGTTCCTCGTGTTTTTAGTGTCTCTCTCTCCACTCTGTCCCCTGTTCCTCGTGTTTTAGTGTCTCTCTCTCCACTCTGTCTCCTGTTCCTCGTGTTTTTAGTCTCTCTCTCTCCCCTCTGTCTCCTGTGATCCCCTGTCTGTCTCCCTCTCTGTGTTTATGTATCTGTGTTGTGGGCGTGGCACTCCTCTCACTCCCCCGGTTGCTGATTAGCCTGCGCACCTGCAATCCACCTACTCATCAACTCTACAGCATATCAACCCTGCCACCTCTGCCACACACCACCAGGTCGTTGTTTCAGCCAGTGTGGCTCACTCTCTCGCCTGCCTGTTTCTCTGCTCGTCTCCCAGCCTGCCATCCATCCATCCAGCCACACTCGCAACCCTGTCTTCACCCCTGCCCCGCCCTGCTTCACCCCTGCCCCGCCCTGCTTCACCCCTGCCCCGCCCTGTCTTCACCCCTGTTCCGCCCTGTCTTCACCCCTGCTCCGCCCTGTCTTCACCCCTGCCCCGCCCTGCTTCACCCCTCTTCTGCCCTGTCTTCACCGCTGCTCCGCCCTGCTTCACCCCTGCCCCACCCTGCTTCACCCCTGCCCCGCCCTGCTTCACCCCTGCCCCGCCCTGTCTTCACCCCTGCTCCGCCCTGCTCCGCCCTGCTCCGCCCTGTCTTCACCGCTGCTCCACCCTGCTCCGCCCTGCTTCACTCCTGCCAACATCCACACCTCCATCCACCTTCACTCCCTGAGAACTAACAATAAACGGTTTCTCACTCATCCTAACTGTGAGTCGGGGTCCCGTGTTTCCCTTCAGTGGACACTGTCTGCACCGTCTCCCCCCTCCCCATCACACACCGTCCATCATCACGTTCAGCCCAAATGATACGCACATTAGAACGTCATCTAAGAACATCATATTTCAGTAGACAAGACGTGCTCACACTGTTCTCTGTCGATTCGTGTTTCATACACAAAGTTCGCTAATCTTATCTACTGTTGCCATGTTCTTATTTTGAATTCCGATTGTGACGCCGGACGAGATAAGTGAGGGAGAGACCACTCTGATGAACGAGCCCTTGTGTTAACCGTCACAATCAGCATCGAATCAACGTCAAACCAGGCTCAGCCTTTTGAAATAGCAATGTTTCCCCCATCCTTTTACTCCAACCTTTCACTCCATCCTTTCACTCCATCCTTTTACTCCATCCTTTTACTCCATCCTTTCACTCCTGATATTGTCTGAGCGTTGGACATTACTCTGCTGACCCAACCACGTTTTTTCCCCTTTTTTCTAGACAGGACTCACAATATATGACTACTATATCTTTTGCAATTGTACTAAAACCAGTGATCATGTTTGGTGTGATGGGCTTCTATTGATTCTGTGGGAAGAAAAGGCTCCCAGAGAAAGGTTGTCCAGAAATCCACACACTGCGAGTGTTTTCTGCTCCTTGCCCTTTGGCAGGCGGGAGGCAGAGTTTCTGCGATGGAGTGGGGGGGTTCAGGGAGTGGTGGGGTGCAGTATGGAACTGGAGGAGACTGATGGATGATAACCCAGAGTGTCCTAATTATGGTATTCATGAAAAGATGAAACTGGGCCCAGTCTAAATCTGTAGCTCCAGGCAAAATCAACAGCTCGGCATTACTCTATGACCCCTACCTGGCTGAAGGATATCACAAGCATACTGACACCGTACTGTGTGTGTGTGTGAGAGAGAGAGCATGCATGTGTGAGTGAAAGTGCATGCACGTGCATGTGTATGAGTGTTCGTTTGACAGTCTGTGTGTGAGTCTTTGTGTATTTCATAGTAAGTGTATATGTATGTGTGTGTGTGTGTGTGTGTGTGTATGAGTGTGTGTTTGACAGTCTGTCTGTGAGTCTTTGTGTATTTCACAGTATGTGAGTTTGTATGTGTGTGTGTATGTGTGTGTGTGTGTGTGTGTGTACATGTGTAAGTGTATGTGTATGTGTGTGTGTGTGTGCATGTGTGAGTGAGAGTGTGTGCATGTGCGTATGTGCGTGTGTGTGTGCGCGTGCGCGTGCGCATGTGCGTGCGTGTGTAAGTGCATGTGTGTGTGTGTGTGTGTGTACATGTGTAAGTGTATGTGTATGTGCGTGTGTGTGTGCATGTGTGAGTGAGAGTGTGTGAGTGAGAGTGTGTGTGTGTGTGCGCGAGTGTGTGTGTGTGTGTAAGGGAATGAGGTGCATCGATTGCTTGTGATTATTAACTAGACTGGGATAAGCCCTCTCCTTATTATGCAGATTACTGGGGCTCCGCGCTTCAGCATATTGTACAGATGCAACACAGCAGCTGCCGGTACAGATGGTGGCTACACGGATCCATCATTTAGCCTCCATTGTCTCCACTCTGATTGTCTGAGGGATGAGAGAAGAGAACTGCATCAAAGAGGAACCCAAACGCAATGAATTAAGAAAGAGAAAACGCCAACCGTCCAACAGTTTTATACACCCGAGGCCCAATAACAGAGGCGTAATGTTAGCACAGGCTCTTGCATACTGTATACACTGACATACTGTTACCACTCAACTATACTGCACAGAGGCTCTGCAATGCAACAAAGTGCATCAAACATATGTTCTTCTTGTTTATTTTCCTTCTCCCTCTTTTTTTTTTTTTTTGTTTGTTTTGGTCTTGGTTTTGATTTTGATTTTTTTTTTTTTTGTCCAGTTGCTAATGAAAAAAATGGAACTGTGAAATGTCTTGGCCATCTTTAGAAATATTTAACCTCATTTAAAGTGTAAAACACTTCTCTCTCTCTCCCTCTCTCTCTCTTTCTCTCTCTGACTTTCAATTGATTTTTTTTTTGTAGCCTCTGAATATTCATTTGGATTTCCTTGGCTCTCAGCAGAGGAGGTGCCAGTCTTGTTTCTTTGTGTTGCAGGATTAGAGTACATGCAAACAGGTCTCACTTTACTCTTTGTCACATCAATTATTCTGATATACTTTACTACAATCCAGGGAGTAACCCATTAATTTACTCCAAAAAAAAAAAAAAAGAAGAAAATGCTAAAAATAAATAAACAAACAAGCAAATAAATAAATAAATAAAATAAAGCCTATTCAACAATGTTGAGAGGATGTTGATGTGGTAAGATTTGACAAGGCAAGCATATTAGAGTGGGAAATGCAGATCTTGGCTGACAGATTTGCCCTCCAGGGGAGGTGGGTGGTTGTCCGTTCAAATCACCACGCCCTCCCCCTGCTGAGAAGTGCTGAGATCAGGACAGAACAAGGCGCCATACCTCCCAGGGCATGATCAAACATGACACGCCACTAGTGGGAATTACAAGCTGATCCTGTTATAGAGAAGGTCACACTGGTGTGTAAAGTCACGGAGGTGGTTTAACAAAATGTTACGTTTAGAGAGGGGAATATTACCTTTATATCTGAGCCTCTGCCCTCGTGTCCTCCAACGGCCCACAATGCTTAAAACTAAAGAGTGAGCAGACATTTCACACAGAGCTTAAAGAACAGGGACATGATAGAATACACGGGCTGAAGCATATTTTTAATCAATATATGGACGCAAAAAGTCACGCTGTATAAAGAGCTGTTAACTTACAGAATGTTAAAAATATCAGCCTATTAAAAAAAAAAAAAGACCATGGTCACACTACATGAAGTGGCTCCCTACAAAAGACAGAGAAAACAAATGCATTAAAAACCATGGTGGTCTTTGCTCTGGCCTAAAGAAGCAGTCCAACTCCAGTGCTCCCTCACTGCACAGTCTCTATAATTTGCAACTGTGAACAAAATGCGTAAAGTCTTCTGCTGCAGTGATTCACACACTATCAGAACAGGAGATTTACAGGGAGAACCTATTATATGCAACATGTAATATAATACGCACAACCACTTCTCTAACCAAAATAATCACACTCATCTTTTCATACATTTCCATTCAGTTGTTTGTGTTTGATCTCGACTAAAAGGATTTGTATGATAAAATTGGTTTAAAAAAAAACAAAACAAAAAACAACAACAACAACAAAAAACCCCAACAACCTCAAAATAAAGCCAGAGACTGTGTCCAATCCTGAACCCTTTGGGTCAAACGTGTCACTCGTGGAAACAGAGCCTTCTGAGCTGGTACTGGGGACAAGATGTGTTCCAGCTGGGCTGGGTGTGAGCTGCTCTTAACCAGCTCCACAGGGACTCAGTACGCCTGGGCAACTGTGACATGAGCAGCGCTTGTCATATGGTCCAATTTGGTCAGTAAGGTCACAGTGACATCATGCCACGGTACGATATACAGACGCAACCAAAACAAACCTTGTTTTTGGCTGCTGGGAGAAGTGTTTATTCCTAAGGAGTTGTTGTCCTGGGCTGGGAGACACTGGTCAGATCTTTATCTGTTTATGTTCATACTGTATCAGTCCCTCTGTGGTTAGACAGAGTGGTAATTAAATTCTGGGCATTCCTCTGGCCCTGAAAGCTTTCCTCTCTCGGTGTTTGTGTTTACTCAGTATTGACACGGACCTGACGGGATGAAACAGGCATCCTCCACTAAAGACAGCATTCACAACATTTACGACACGTATGAGTCCAGAGGGTGTCCGACCAGCCTCGAAACAGGATCAACTGGAACACAAAGAGACCATAAACGCCTGTAAACGCGTTCCACACCCTCCTTTCCCCCTCCATCAAAACGTATTTATCTGAGATCGAAGAGCCACTGTTTAACTGGTTGTTGGAATAAAGCAGTTAAGGAGGACGGGAGGATTATTACGCTCCCAGAAGCGATCTCCCACTCATCTGTTGTTGGGGCTGGGTTTGTATGGGGCCACTGTTGTTGGGGCCGGGTCTGTATGGGGCCACTGTTGATTGGAGGGCCCCAGAGGGAGGGTCCACATCAGTCACCAGGGCATTGTTAGCGCCTTCAAAATGGCCCGGAGAAGAATGGCTGATTATGCAAGTACATCCAGCGCGACTAACAGGAATTGTATTTGAATTTCTAACATAACAGATGTTTGCTAGGCACCTCCATGGAGTGTGCATCCACAGTTATGCTAATTTGCCAGTGTTTCCCTTCAAGTTAGCTCTGAGTCATTAGAGCACCCAGTCTAGCCTGGATCCCTCTGTCAAACTAATAATTGGCTATTATTGATATTAATTAACATTTTTTGCACCCCATCTCCTTCCCCTGACCCGGTATGTTTGGTAAATCTAGCCACAGTGGCCCATTAAAGCAGTGAAATCCAAGGGACCTTACAGTAGTCATGAACCATTTATCAGATAAGAACACAAGGCCAATTAGCCAGTGGGGAAGACAGTCATTTTGATTCGCTGCTGACTACTTCTACATCACCATTATAAATTGCTAATAGGGCAGGTTGGCGAAAGCGTCTGAGTCTGTGGGGGGCTGGAGCTAACTCGCCGGCTGGTGACAGGTGAGCGGGGCCAGTGATAGGCTCTGATGAGGCTAACCCATCAGTCGGTATTTATTACGGACGACCGTGATGTCACAGCTGAGCCTTTCCTCCTGCAAGTCAATCAAATTAATTAGGCCCTTACGTTTCGCGCCTGGTCTGCCGAGGCCACTCTTCTGTTTCTTGATGATACAATACTCTTGAAAAGTCTAAAAAAAAAGAAAAAAAAAATTCAGAGCAGCAACTTGAAGTTGACTAGTCTCGGCTATTATATTCAACAATAAGGGCTGACACGTATGGTTTTTATGCCCACAGATCAAGAGATCATAATAGGAGCATATTGACAGATATTTTTCTTGTAATTCTCACAGGGACCCGCTGCAGCAGGAAAATATATCAAAAGCCTATCATCAGCGCTCGCATCTTCTGTGTAAAATCAATAGCGGGCCATAGATGTCTTGAGTTTTCACAGTTCCCCCTCCGTCATTTAAAAAGACTGCAGCGTATGGCGAACAGCCCCGCGAGGATTAGTAACTTAGCAACCATGCCGTTTCCACCGATTAAGTATACCGAAATATAATATCATTGTTGTCACCGTTTCCTTTTGCTGCTGATATTGATGTGGGGATGTGAGTAGAATTGCAGAGCTGCTGGTTAATTCGAGCTACTTAAAAAGACTTTTTTTGTGCCATCGAAACCTCAAAATTTACTCACTTGCACTTCGAAAGGAACGAGTGAACTTCTTGACATTAATCTGGTAATGTAACAGATCAAAGACCTGTCTACTGCTGGCTAAAAATGAAGTGTAGCTGGAGAATTCTGCCGCTGTTTGCACACTATATTATCTTTAAAGGAGTCTTCTTTTGGTCCACTCCGTTAGAGATAAAACCCTGAACCACTACAGCGATGGAACAGCTCTGCTACCGAATTATTCAGTCCTATCCGTGTATCATTATTTCGATGTTTCCAGTTGGAACGTAAACAAGAGTATGTTCATCATGATTAACTGATTTTTATCTCAATCAAATGTGTGGTAAACCGTCATTATATGTATAATATTCTCAGAGCCTCTGCGCGTGGGCCAGACATTTATCTCCTGTGGCTACAGACCGACATCCAGCAACGTAGGCTGTGTTAAACGATCTTTTGATTGTAACTTTTCTTACTTTAATTACACCTCCGCTCTGCACAGCATACTCTCTCTCTCTCTCTCTCTCTCTCTCCCTCTCTCTCTCAGTGAGGGGAGTTCCTGTTCTATTGGTTCCGTTTCCCTATGAGGGTTTCTCAGGGGTATTACTCTCAGAGCCCAATTACAAGTTTCATCATCAATCATCAGCATTATTTATTCAGTAAAATGAATTTCTAATTAATAACTGATGAGCATTATGGCCTTGAAGTCTGTAAAGCTATTAATTATGGGAGGCCATTGGGAATATGTCTGCAAAAGTCTACCTGGCAAATATTCGTAGCCATTAGTACATAACCCAGCTTCACTGTTTGCATCCACACAGACTGTAGCCTGAGTCTGTAGCTAAACCCACTGAAGATTTTTTTGAGGTGAGTTTGTATGAATGGTGTACCTTCCCATAATAGAATGTATGCCACAGTTTAATAATGAAATATACCACCTGGATGAAAAAAACATTTTCTTTTGTGTGTACGTGTGTGTATGTCAGTTGTTTCTCTTGCTATAGAGTGACATGACCACAGGGACCTGCTTTTTCATAACAGTGATAATAATAATAAAAAAAAAAACACTTGAGTTTTAGAGCCATACAGAGCCTTTTTTTCCGGCTGTGGACATTTTTACAGTTGGTATTTGTTCTAAAGCTGCCACATTAGGTCTCAAGGTCAGCACAAATAGAGTTTTTACTGGTTTAGTGGGTGCTGGTTACCTGAATCCCGTCCTTGGTGATAACAGATCGTATAAGGAGTGAAATGACCACAACATGTGCTGCAGCATTGTGGTTTCACACCATCAACCCAGCTCAGTCCCCAAGCACCGGGCCATACCCAGGAAACCATTAATGATGACTTAGGGACAGCTTTCAGACAGGGGGGCATTTTTATCGTACTGGAGAATGAACCCCCTCCCCCCCCCCACACACACCCACACACACACACACACACACACACAGTGCTATTAGTGGTAAAAGTAGTAGTTGTAGTTGTGGTGATACTAGCCCTGGTTTTAACTGGCTTGTTTTTGAATGAAGTCTTTTTGTTGTATTGAGTACTAGCTCAGTCTTAGGATTTACATGGGGTTAGGAAACATACACATACAGTGACGACCACAAACACGGGGGCGACAGGGAAATGATTGAGTTTGTCAAGTGGGATCACCCTAAGCGTGAATTCATCGTCTTAGTTCAGTGTGGTTACGGAGAATATTGGTAATGTCCTCAGCTCTCCGTTAAACCACAGCCAACACAAACCACTCACCCACCGCCTCTCAGTACACCTGGCCCTGCTGACCAGCGCAGAAAGGGGATGGGCACGCGCTGGAATTTTGCAGGATGTTTATGGACTCGGAATATTAAGTTAAGTATGCAGATGGGGTGTTTAACCGGCAGTGAGATCAGTGTCGAAGGCTTCCTCTGCCTCTCGGTTAAAACAGCTCCACATTCTCCCTATTTCTCCTCAGCGGTTCATTTAAGTCAAACTGTTCTTAACCTTCAGACTCACACGTGCTGTTCGCAAATTAATACATATTATTATGTTGTTTTCACCCGGATTTACATTCAGAGTGAATTAATGTGCATGACACAAAAGGGTGTCAGATCTTTGATAAAGAGCCATGAAGATGTGTAATTCTTTCATTGAAACAAAGAGAATCAGTGAGGCAGGTCTTTCATTTAAACCTCTGTTTACAATTCAGCACAATTTTTGCACATTTGTGACTTTTTTTTTTCTCCACATCTTCATCTCGTTCAGAATCTATTCCCAACAAACAGAGATGGATAGTGTCATGCATGACTGTTTAAGTCAGCCACAGTACAGGTAATGAATGTACATGACGGAAAATGCTCAAACCAGACTGAGTGCTGTAATCCTCTCTGCCTCTCTCTTCTTCTTCTCAGACTCCAACCGCGACCCTGACACTGGACAAAACCACCTCCCAAGGTCTTTGCTTCTCATACTTTACCAGATAAAATGTAGTGGTCAGAGTTAACCTGAAATGTGTATCTCAATCTATGTGGTGTTGTTTTTTTTTTTCTATAATTATGGGATGTGACCGTCTCCATGGGACCGAGGGATTCTTTGGTCACGTGTCACAGGCCATGGATTTGGATCAGAACGTTGATATTAAAGTTACATAACTCAATTGGCAGCATGTTCACTGATGCAGAGGGAACAGCGCACAGTGGTCAAGGTATTGGCATGTAAATACACACACGAGAGAGAAGACGGAACTTGTCCCTGATAGCTACTTTTTATCTGGAATCTTCCATGTGCCTGGGGCGGGCAGTGTCTCTGTGGACATGAGGACAGAATAGAGACACTGAGCCGGAGTGGGAAGAGAGAGAGAGTAGAGAATAAGTTGTGTGTGTTTTAAATAACAGAACACAGGAGGCAGTGAAGATGGGGTTCAGGATGAAGGTTAAGGATACACCGATACCCAAAGCTATTTCTCTCTGTTTGGGATGCAAATACACACACACACACACACACACACACACACACACATGGGCTGGGAGTGATCTGATTTCTTATTTTCCTGTGGTAAGAGATATAGTGATTGATTTGTGGGATTGCCCCCCCCCCCTCCCCCTCCCCCACACACCCGTCCATTTAAGTGAAATAATGTATGGAAGCAATCTAGCGACAGACATTTTGGAAAATCTATTTGAAATCATTTCAGCTGAAGCCCAGGCAGTTTTTCTTTCTAAGGGGAGAAAGGAGCAAGGCATAATTGTCTGCTGCCTAGTAAAACACAGCCTAACTGCCATCACACTTGAGTGAGCTTATAGCCAGTCAGTCCCTGGGCCTCGGGAAGATAGAGCAGTTAATGTACCTTTTCATTTTAGACGATATGTCACTTGTATCACAGATTTATACCATGATACAGCAATTTCATCCAAACAGATGGATAATGGTGTCAACGAGGGAAAAAAAAGCCATGTTTTTTATTGAGTTTCAGCACAGGTTGTTTAGATAGGAGTTTTTTTGTTCTGCTCACTCCGCAGACACTTTCCCTCTTAATCCCCCTTAATCTCGCCGGGATTAGATTAGATCATTTTTGTTTGAGAGAGCAAAATGTGGCAGTAATGACTCCCTAATAGTGAAAGCTGAGGATACAAATCCGGGAGCCCGGGTTTTCCTTTTTTTTCCCCTTTCTTTTTTTTTTTTTTTTTTTTTGCCAAGCCTCCATAAGCACCTCTGATTTATGGAAGTCTTTATGACAGAGAGGAAAATGATGTGGCACACGTATAAATCAGGGGAAGAGTGGGAAATTGAACTTAGATATCATCTTGTCAGATGCTTAATGCTCTTTCTCCTGTCACATTCGATAGGGCCAATTTGGAGTACCCTGCAGAGGTAAAAAGAAGACAATTAACAATGACACAGTGGTAATATATGAAGTCATAAAAATGAACCTGCAGCCTGTAGGATGCTTTGTATGATTTCTACATGAGATAGTGCCACAGTTTCGCATTAGCTCATACTAACCATCCACTATTTCAGTCCAAAAAATAGCTACGCGGCAGCTTTCACGTGGCCGCGTGCACCCAGTTCCCCATGCAGCCATCACCGGGCGTGAGCGCCCCGAGATCGTTCGCGAATGCGTTCAATTTACAAAGTTCGCAAAATCGTACCGGAGCGATGTGATTACCATAATAATTGTGCAGTTGTGGAAATTGGTTTGGTTGGCCAGTCACTTTGGTGTCGCATTGATTTTCCATGTAATATCATTTTAAACTGCATCCTGGACTCCTTCAGTCTGGCAGGAATTATGGGATGGGCAGGCCATAAATTGCTAGATCACGTGTATGAGGTCAGATGTTAAATTAATAAAACGTGCAGACGAGAAAGGATACGGTTCTCTTTGGGATCACACCACTGCCGCCTCCTCCTAATTTATAGAATAATCTCTACTGACAATGTCAACCAAAGAACAACAGTTAAAACTGGAGCATCTGTATCCTGCCCTGGTCCAGCCATTCTGTCTGAGCCAATAAGATTCTGGTAAGCGTAGTAATTTATTCACAGCTAAAGACAACAGCATAGATGATGGTCCTTTAAGGGGGAGATGGATGTTTTGCTTTTTCACAGATGTTTCATTTAAAGACCTGTTCTTAACTTTGAAGTTTGTGTGTAAATATAATCTGTGTTGGTACATATGCACTGTGATCACGAGGACAGTGCATGTCAGAGAGTCAATAAAGAGATCACATGTCCTCTAATGTGCTCAAGACATTTTACAGAAATGAATGGTTGACAAGTCATGGCCTGGATATAACTAAAGAACCACCTGAGATGAAGCTAATGTGCTGTCCTTCAGAGACCAACCAACCAGCAGGGGAAAATGATCACAAAGGGGAGGTCCATGCAAATACATGATGACTGACATCTCCATTCTCCTATCGGAATGGGCCAAACTCCCTCTACATTAATATCGATCGTCGCGAGCCCGGCCCAGAGAACACAGAGAGATGCAGTGTATTAAATTTGGCACGCTGCACAGTGAGAATGAAACCACCGCAAGATTCAATATGCCTATCATAACTTATACTTATCAAAGCACATGCCCTTTTCAAGTGAATATCAAGCAATTGATTTACAAAATCACCAGCGATGAAGATCTGACATTTCTATGTGTTATTATACCGTTAAATACATTTAGTCGCTGGGAGCAGCACCTCCATTTGAGTTAGAGTTGAGAGATTGGATGGGTTTTCCTCAGAGGAGCACACCACTCCTCTACCAACACATGTCAAACAGTCATGTGGAGTCACCAGATCGGGAGTCAGTCCGGCGTAATGTGTTTTGTTGTCTAAATGGTAATTCCATCCAAATCAGCATATTCTAGCACCCTATGACCTTTCATAAAATGAATTTGTGCCACTCAACTCCGTCTTTGTGGCATTTAAAGACCAGGCAGCCAAGAGCTAATAGCTAGAAATCAACTGTTCATTTACGCCATCAAGGCAGGCTCCTGGATCATTTTATAATTTGATTTTAATGCTCTCTCTCTCTCTCTCCCTCTCTCTGAAGGAGATAGGCTGGCTATTGCTGTGTGACGACTTTGAAAACCATTCCGTTGTCAGCATCCCGTGGCGAACTCTAATATTTGGGGTGTGTTAATTGTTTTTGTGACATTTCGTCTCATTATTTTTCATATCATTTCTTATATCCTTCAGGAAATTGCAGGCGCACTGCTGAATGACAGTGCTCAGATAATCCACATTTCTGTGGAAATGGAGGAGTGTCCTGTCTGAAAGGTGCTACAGCACCAACTACAAATTAAAAAAAAAAAAAAAAAGGAAAGTTTTTTCTTTTTTTTTTACTATATATTACTATATATATATATCAGTACTCCCTGAAGCAGTCGGTTTTTGGTATTCAGTACATACATAGATACAGTTAACGATGAGGATTCTTTTTTTTCTTTTTTTCCAGAGGAGGATTTTGAGGTGCTGGCCCTTATAGGCAGTAAATGGAAAAGTGACATGGCGTGGTGTACTTGTCTGTTTTACTTATTCTGTGTTTTCTCTTTCATATTCGGCTGCGTACGGCGAGGTTATTTTCCTCCAGGGTTCACGAGGCCACGCTCTTTCATTTCAAGAGAAAATTGTTTCGCTGGATTTCAATCTTTTGGCTGCTAGATATGACAAAACACAATATCAAGAACACTTATGTTTTTTATCTGCCAGTTTTTCAGGGTATAAAAAAGCGATCAGTATAAATTTGAGTCATGCGGAACGGGCTGTACGTGTGAAAGATGAGTATTAAAAGAACGGCGGACCTCGGGACATCCCTGCTGTACACTTTTGATTCTTGATTCAGAATTACCTCTGCACTGGGGCCATGTATGTCGTTTGTCATCCTTGAAAATCAATTAGTGTCTTGCTGATAGCACAACGCTGATGTAATCCCTGTGCTGAATGGACCAGAAGGGCTTTCACTGTCCAAAACCTCATCTCTTCATTTGTTTTTTTCCCCCTCCATCCAATACATCTATCTCCAGATGGGAGAGACTTAAGAGCATTTATGAACCCTTTCATGACATTCTAAAGAACAAAACGGCCCCTTGGTAGAAGATGCACACTGGAGCCGCCAATGAGGAAGACCCAATAATTAATCCTCTGGCATTTCCTCTCTGTTTGGTTACGCTAGTCCTGCTTGTTCTATAGCAAGTTAGAAAGAAAAAAAAAAAAGAAGGTGGTCTATTTCATGAATTCTCCATTTCCTCCTCTGAAAGTGAAAGATGCATTGTCCTGAAATTCCTTCCAATCACTCCATCTGCTTCCACAGTCAAATCTTCCATAAAGGAGCAGTTGTATTACTGACATAAAAATACATTTTTTCCTTGCAAAAATTGCCTGCTTTGAAATAAATAAATAATAATAAAAAAAAAGATAAAATCTTTCTGGCAAAAATTGCCTGTTTGGAAACTGATGGCAATTCAAAAATACACAAAATGGTTTCTACTGACAATGTTCTCTCGCAGTGAGAAATCAGACAAATGCAGTTTCACAAAAACCATATACCTGCAGACGGTAAGCACGTTTGGCTGCCATAATATAAAAATGGAACTTCATCTTGCTTTGTTTTGGTCTCTCCCCCCCCCCCCCCCCCCCCCCCCCGCGTAATCACATAACCGGGCCAGCTCGGGGCGCCTCGTTCAAACCTCTGCTCCAAACAAAGGTATTTAGAAACACTTGATCTACATCATACTCGCTGCAGAGAGGTTCAAATGTCCTATTGACAGGCTATTTTCTCTCCCGCCCGTCTCTCTTCTGCGCGTTTGTCAGAGGTCAAACCTGCCGCCGCGTGGTGCTGTTGGAATCAGGTGTTAGCGTCCGGCTGACAGTGATGCATTGCCGCGCTGTGAGGGTGGTGCCTCTGTAAACATACATTATCAAAACCCAAAGACAAATGTAAGCGGGTGACCCTTGGTTCTCCCGGGCTGCGAGCGGAGAGGAGGCGCGGGGAGAGCAGAGGGAGACACGGGCCAATACCGACACAGATAGCTCTCTCGTTGCAAATGAAGAGGGTCAAACAATCAAGATTGGGCTGGTGTGGCCTGTCGAGAGCATTATCTAACACTGTCTCACATGATCAATGGGCTAAAACAGAATGATCACAACCTGAGGCTGGACGACTAATGAAAACGGACTGCGTTTTAACGCCTCCTCTTCAACGTCTCCCTCTGACAGGCCAGATAGAAATCAGACAGGCAGGTGGCTCAGCTATAAACCAGCTCACTAACAGACTTAATAACCAATTTCAACAAAAGGACACGCTCCCCTCCCGCTCACAGGGGAGGGGGGGGGGGGGGGGGGGGGGGGGGGGGGGGGGGGGGGGGGGGGGGGACTTAACCATTTAGGGACAAGGATGAGTAACCGGCAACCTGCGGAGTCGCCGGCTAGCATGCCTCAGACGAATCGAAATTCATAAACAAATAAGGAAAAAAAAAAAAAATTCACTTAGGGACCGAACCTCATGTTTCCAGAACACAGAGGGAATGTTTCAACACATCAGCAGGGCTAGGGAGGAACATGAGAGTTTTGGACTGGATCAGCTCAGTGTAGGAATAATGTGCTTTTACGAAACGCCCTGTGTGGCCCGCGTGATAAGAGCAGCATTTCCATGTCAAATGAACACAAACGTCAGACGAGTCAGACGAGATAATGAAATAGATTCTATTTATTCAGTTATGAAACACCTCAGACACACAAAGCTCTCTGTAAGCACGTTCTGCTTGCTCTGAAGCAATAAATAAAAGCACACACCTCATCTGTACCTGTTCTGTGTATGTAAACATCCAGAGGCCAACCTGCAGGCCCCAGTATCCACAGTCATTCAGTATCGTTTAAAGGAAGGCACTGCGGCAGAGATGTAAATATCTATAAATACTATAAATATCTCACATTCTATCACGGAAGACTTCTTTTCTTTTTTTTTTTTGCATTATTGTAGAGCTGTACATGAAAACATTCGGTCACCAAAACAAAGACAGTGCTAATGGTACTCCACACAACCAAAACATGTAAAGAAAACAGAGAAAGCAAGTCACTGAAAATGTAGAACCATAACACAGCAGTGAGCTCATCAAAATCCATGCTACACAAATGAAACATAACAGACGTGTAAACTATTGGAGGAAACATTGAAACTGGCGAAAATAACTTAACCATGTAGTTACTGGCTATATAAATTCATCAAAATTATTACTATACTTTTATCTCTAAAACAGCTACTTTAACACTCGAATTAACTGAGAGGAAAAAAAGAAAAACAAATGAAATGTCCCTTTCAGCACAGAACTATTGGCATCGCCATCACTTTACCATCATTAAGAACAGTCATCAGTTTAACGACCAAAGGAAGAAACATAAACCAGGACCGTGTCTATTTCAGTGGAGAGGATAAACAAAAAGGACAAACAAAACAGAGTGTGTAGGCTGAGGGCTAGGCCAGTAACACACACACGCACACACACGCACGCGCGCGCGCGCACACACACACACACACACACACACACACACACACACACACACACACACACACGGCGTCATGAAGCGCTAGATGTCATTTGTGCTGAAATGCATTAAAGTCGCTGTGAAGTGAAACGTCACGCTGTTGCAGCATTCGCTCTACTCCACCTCCATGGCCGACGCCTCCTGCTCCTCGTCTGATTTGTCAGTGAGCTGCGTGCTCGGATCCACAGCTGCAGCTTTCTCCTCCTCCTCCTCCGCCTCTGCCTCCGGCTCCGCCTCCGCCTCCGGCTCTGCCGTCTCAGGCTGCAGCTCCTCAGGCTCCGCCTCCTTTTTGATTGGCGAGGCTGGTGGTGTGGACTCTGGTTCAAATGAGGAAGAGGAGAGTATGAATATATAAAAACACACTCAGGGCCTGGAACCTGCACACAGGCCCGCTCTCCTTTCAGCTTAAAGCACCACTGTAGGTGCTGAGGCGCCCGTTCGGGTGACCAGGCCTTTAGCCCAGACAAGTCCTAATGAGTTCTCTCAGTCACACAGCATTATGGGAAAAAGGAGAAACATTTTCACACAAATACATGAAATCAGATCCTGAATCCACAAACGAATGACACTTATTTTCAAAAGGCTTTGGAGATATGCCAGCCGGGCACAAACTACCAAAGTACGAGTGCTTGGTTTTAACAGGACTGAGTTTTAGTTCCACAGCGGCCAAGAGAGTGACGCACAGAGAGAGGACGTGCACTGATGCTCTGACCAAGATCACGTCTATCGCCCCTTTTCAGCCAATGAGCTAACAGGATTTAACAGACTGGATCACACTACACACACCCCAATATAATGTGTGAAATAACCACGCCAGATGCCAAAATAATATGCTTAGGAGAAAAGAAAATATTGTAGAATCCAGTGAAAAGCAGAACAGAGCTGACTGTGACACCCAGTCAGTGTCACCACAAACAACGGATCTGATAATACAATTAATAAATAAATTCTATAACTAAAAAACTTTGAGATGTGGTTTTAAAAACAAATGGCTGCATCACTGAACTGGCTGGCTGACTGACGGTTGAGCAGGGAGGCAGAAGCTCAGCCTCGGCCTGGCGGATCTCCCTGGGTGAATGGGGTTTTTTGTGTGTTTTTTTTAGCGGTGTGAGTGAGGCCGGCGCGGCGGCCGCGTGTGCCGGAGCCCTGCTGTTCACGCCGGGAGCCCAGTACCTGCGGCAGGTGGCGGCCGCTCAGACTCGGCAGCTGGAGCCTGCGTCTCTGACATCGTCTTCCTCTCGCCGCTGAACTCCAGGAGGCGCGGGGCTTGGGGTCGCGTCTTTCTGGCGGGATTCAGGAAGTAACAGTAGGCGCACCTGAAAGCTGCAACGGAGGAGCACACAACACCCTCACGCTCAAGCACCAATCTTAATATATATGAAAATGAAAAGAGTCGTGCACGCACGCACGCACGCACGCACGCACGCGCGCACGCACGCAGGCAGCATCAGAGAGGCATAAAGAGGTGGGGGGAAAAAGTGGGCCGTGCTTGTTTGCATATTCAATCTGGAAGCGTGCTGTGTGTTTGCCTCCACAGGCCAGAGGAGAGAGGGGCTTTAAACACTGGGGTAAAATATGGCCCTGCCAAGTGCTAGAGGGCGAATGAAGACACTGGGTCTGATGGAGTCTGACAGAAACCGTCTGTGTTTCTCTAAATCTTACCAACGTATTCAAATTCCTCTTTCAACGCCATGCCGTTATGGGACACACACTGCTGGCATATGAGGGCATATCTACAGAGACAGAGTGGGAGAGAGACAGAGAAACATTCAGAAAACACACACTCATCAAAATTTCTCCCCTACATTTCTGTTCTGGCTTTTCACTCAGGACATCAGAAATATTCAAACACTTCTTATCCACCGACCTTATTATGTAAATGTAAATTATGTAAAGTCTGTTATTTTATAAAAAAAAAAAAAATGGAGCAGGGCTTTGACCTGTTCTGTGGACCATCGCCAACGAGGTATTCCAGAACCCTGTCCATAGCACCTCTCTCCCGAGGCAGGATGGGTCTGACAAGCGGAGGACCAGGAGGGTGCATTCCTGTAACACACACACACACACACACACACACACACACACAAAATGCCTGAAGTAATGTTCGGAGGGCAGCAGTCACACTAAGTGTGGGAGGAGAGGCGCTGAAAGCCAGCGTGTGCCAGGAAACAGGCCCAGGGCGTGAGGCAGATGCAATGATAAGTGGCTGAAAGGGACAGATTTTAATAATGACTTGGAAATGGACTTTCCTGCAGAGGCATGTGCACGTCAGAGCCCGCTGTGGAGCTGAGTGCTAATTAATATAATTTAACATCAAGAGCAATCATAACGAGATGACTGGTCATTTCTGGGAGATTTGGCAAAGTCTCGGCTCCCCGCCGCGTATTAATTTACCAACATATGGAGACTCAGTGGTGACTGCGCGTTATCAAATTGCTTTTCACTTTCAATTTCCTGCAAAAGGGCTTTTGCCTGGATTAGCCTAAACTTAACGGCGAGGACACAAACATTTCACTAACGTTTACGCAAAAGCAAACGTTATCCATCACGCCGTTAAACCGAGGCAGTTTGTCAAGTGTCAATCAGCGGAGAAAAGAGAGAGGAGAAAAAAAAAAATTAGAGCATGGGACACATACATCACTGCCGTAGCGTCAGATACGCCAACATTAAACACAGAGGAGCGGAAATGAAAGACCATTCCGTTTTATTCCTGAACGCGGTTAACAGTCCAGATTTTCAGTTAACTCTTCACATAGAACTGTCTCATTTCTTTAGGTTCCCACATCACCTCCTCACCCTCTCAGTCAGACCTGCCACACGACCTGGACACAGATCATACCCCAGGCTTCACAGCTGTACTCTTCCACAGACTTATTCTAATGTCACACTGCAGAGTGACACAGGCCCGCCGTGACGTGGTAGGAAACTCACCCATGCCAGGCACCGGGGTAGCGGTGGGCGTGACCGACCTCCTCGTGATGCTCTGATTGGCTGCGGCGGCGGCAGAAAGGCCCCTCTCCGGAGGCCCTCCGGGGGCGGAGTGAGGGGCGGGGCCCTGGGGGGGGCGAGCCGCCGCCGTCGGGGTCCCCGTGGCGACCGGGGGACGTGGAGTCACATGTCTCTGACGCAGCTCTGACAAGAACACAATGGCAGTTCACCGGCGTGGGTGTGAGATGAGCTCTAATTGGCACGGGCCTGGACAGCTCTTTATGGCCGATCCAGGCTTAATCTGCATTACAGCGTGATGTAACACCAGGCCAGCCATTAACCCCATTTGACAAACACACCCATGTGTGGAATAATTCGCATAGTGGAGGAGGAGGAGGAGGAGGAGGTCTGGAGATGGTCTTACCTTGGCCGTGTCTCGGCGTCATGTGTGGCCCAGGTGTGGCCTCCAGCTCCTCCGGTGAGAAATCAAAAATTCATTCATGAGAAATGAACTCTCACCCATCTAATCAACAGTCCACGGATTCATTTTAATTTCACCTGAGCGAGTAGGTTTACATTAATTCAAACTTACAACTTTTTTCTTGGAGTCGGGGTCGAACCTTTCCAGGATGAGTTTAGCATTTTTGTAGGTTTCGGTTTCCATAACCTGTTCGAGCTGAGAGACAGAGAGAGGGTTTCAGATGACAGCCGAGGGCGTTACCATGGCCAGTGCATTCATACAGAGGCGTAAACAGAGACGGCGATCACATCCGCGCTTTCACTCTGCCGTTTGATGAGGGCTGCTAGCCGGCGGATCGTAATGAGCATGCAAACACTCGGCAGGATCTCGTTTCGAGGAGCGAATCTACGCAAGAGGAAGAGAACGCCGCGCGAGACTGCCAATTTCTTACCCTGATGCCTCCGGTTTTCATCTGAACCTTCATTTCAGCGAAAAACCAAATAGTGCTAATTATTTACACATAATGGAAAGAATAATTACAAGCGCTAGTCCAATAATGTAAAGTGTGAAAATCCATCAGCCATAATTATTGAAAGTTATTAGACATGACAGTAGATGACAAGCAATTTCTCAGATTTATTTCCTGCGTGAACTAAATGCTATTCGTTTACAGACGGCCGTTAACAGAGAGCGGCGTTCTGAAGGAAAGTCTCTCTGCCAATTAAACCGCTGTCTTCACTGATTCACCGTTACGTATTAGGAACAGAAACGACCATTCTGAACGAGTCTACAGAAAGACGATAATTGCAGAAAAAAAAGCAGAGAAAACTCTGATGGTGGTGCGCCGTGCCGCGCCTATAGACAGATCGCTTCTACCGAAAAGGCTGAAGCTCGGGGAAAAACGGTAAAATGATCTGACATGCGTGAGAGGACGACTTTTCATATCTGACTGTGTCAAAAAATAAAAAACTGAAAGTCTAATGGGATCGAGAAAGACGATGTCACTGGTCAGTTATATCACAGCACATTAAAACAGGCTCACACCAAATCCATATCAAAACCAACAGCAGCAAATTACACAAAACACTTACTATTTTTCTTTTTTGTGACTTCAGCTCCTCTAATTTTTCATCTGACAAACAGAAGAAAAAGAGAACATTTTTTTTTCTTTCTTTCTTTCTGTAATACATGCTAAGCTGATTAATAATAGATGCATGCAGCGTTCCTTAAGGGAAAAATCATTGAATTTGTCATGATGCCTGGTGATGTGGTGATATTCTATGAACTGTTGATCAGTACACATGGAGCATCAACATGCAGTTTTCATACACTGGATATCTGAGATCTTTTACCATAGTGTTATTAGGACTTCACTCATGTGTTTCTCTCTAACCACATCGTTAAGTGTACTACGTGAGTAACTATGGCAAAACTATTTCGTCTGGGATAAATAGCGCTTTGTCTTGTCTGACCAACAGTGCGTTTAGTTAATGTAAAATGAACACTATCCAAAGTTTTAACCAAATGACTCAGCAGGAACACATGCAGAACCACATGGCCTTGTGCGTCATCTAACAGGCCTTCAGAACAGATCAATCTCTCACTAACAGGACAGTAACATGTTTAAAAACGAGGCTCTCTCCACAGATGTGCCTACAGATGGATGTTTTTTGGGCGTGTCTTGCAGATGGATGTTTTTTGGGCGTGTCTAACTGTTTGGGCAATGAGAGGAGCGCGTAACAGTCCGTCTACTTTCCACCATAATAATGTCGAGTATTTTTTTTACAGCTTCTGTCATCATGCAATATGAGCACCGGTCTGCTGCTGACTGGACCGTGCCGTTTGGATCACTTGATAGAGACGAAAAACTAAATAAATTTAAAAAAAAACTAGATACAGTGTGCGTCAAGAAATGAGAATATTATATTTTTATAGATGGTTATAATCATTCTGAGCAATGCAAGGCCAAATCAAATGGGGGGGGGGGGGGGGGGGGGGGGGGGGGTAGAAAGCCAACAAAACTGGACCTTACTGTTTCGTTCTGTCCGTTTTGAAAACAAAGCGATCAACAGCTTCCTCAATAACCAGACTCTGTCAGACAAAAGCAACATCTGCATCTTAGTCATTCACACCAGCTTAGAACAATCAACATCACTTCTGTAAAAATGGCAGAAATGTTTAGTTCTGGAAGCAACCTGTGAAAATAAATAAATAAATAATGAAAAAATGATAATGAGTCAGTAAACCATGAGACATCCATACTTACAGTACTGGGAATATTAAAAAGGGTGAGGCTACTATTAGCCGTCCAATGGTTTGCTCTGGCAGGTACCAAACATACACGATTACACAGCATATCAGGTAGAGGAGGCAGGAGTACAACATCAGTCTCCACACCCATAACTTCAGCATTTTCTGATTCTTCTCCCGGTCCTCCTCAAGGCTCTGGATGTCCTGCAAATGTACGTGTGTATATGACATTCCCATCAGCACAGCCACTCACACACTGACAACAAACAACACAGCATTAGCTTTAGCACTCAGGTCATGAACTTGGCTGCAGAGAGTAAACATGCATCCTGTTAGAGAGGACCCTAAAAAACGTTACGTAAAGACCATACAGCAATCCTCTACATCTCTCTCTCTCTCTCTCTATAAGAGTTACTCCACTTAAAACACCAGTTGGCTTTGCAAAATGACCGTATCTATAATGAAAAAAGTTGACAAACACACTCTAACACTGCCTTGAACTCTTTCCTTCTGTTACTATGCTCTGCACATACGGTGGATCTTGGGGAATCGGCATTAAACAAACATTTATTTCCTAAACTGGAAAACATCATTGCTCCTAATCTCCTGACATCCATTAGTCAAAATGAGTGGAAACTCATGTCCTCATTTAGAGTCCAACTCAAAACACGCTCCTGCCTTCTGTTTTTTTTCCCTCCAAATGGTGCTGCTTTTTTTTGTACTTCATGGTTATGAGAACAATCAAATCTAAAATGATTATTTCAACGTCACAGTCCTGATTGGATGGCACTGTGAGGACAGTTTGTGTGTTTAGTAAGGCAGTGAGGGAATGTGTAACTATGATCCGTGGGCTCTTGTTGACCCTGTTGAGGTCACAGAGTCATGTTTGAGGAAACCTTACACTCATTTGGTAAATCATCTGATTCTGCCCTGGTCCCACACCAACAAACACACAATAAAGTTATTCAAAGAATGAGGTCACAGTTTCATTCTGCGATACACATGCTGTCCAGCCCTTCCCTTCAGGCCACTGAAATCCAAAGCTGAAGATGAAGTATCGAATATCCACAAACCAAAAATATCGAAGCAGATTTCAGAGACAGCCTCTGTAGTCTTACTGCACTGAGTGAGAAAGCCAGGGGTGGGTGGCACACACACAAACACACATACACACACACACACACGCGTGTCTGTCTGTCTGTCTATGAACTCCTATCTCTGTAAGGCTGGTTAGACTAACGGCCTACCTCAGTGCAACCAAGTCATTAAAGAGCTCAGTCAGAAAAGAAAAGAAAAGGGAAAAAAAAACAAAAACCAAAAAAAACAACCCTCTGATTTATGCCCAGCTAATTGCTGACGGGCTATTACATGGCAGAAAAAAGACTGACTGTGCTCTTTCATGAATGACAGAAGGAAACGACAAACACAACCAGATGGTGTGATCCAGGCAAACACTCACCTTCTCAAGTCCTTCCAAAACTTCTACGGTGGACGGCTTGGCCTGCAAAACATTCACAGTTTTTCATATCATTCTTGTCTTTCCTTGCTATAACAGAACTTAAAAGGAACAGGACTTGAGTGAGCATAGCTAAAACTGGCTGTTTAAAGAGGTTATTTTTTGGGGGGGGGGGGGGGGGGGGGGGGGGGGGGCAGTTTAAAGGGTTTCCATAGGCACTGGCTCTCTTATCTACAGCAGTCTGTACAGAGAGAACACAGCAAAGATTTGCATAACTTCCAGCTTTATTTCCCAGGCAACTTTCATAACATGAAAAGCAAACAGCAGGCAGGACACACACTGACACTTAACCTACAGGGAGGCTTAGGAGAGGATCTAAGTGCTTTACAGTACACTACAGCAGTCAGGACATGCCACAGGTCCTCACACTCCGTTTCTCATGGAGACTACATTACAAACACAGAGGCATACAGGTACAGCAGCATATCAGTCAGTGAGTCCTGGATCAGTGAGTCCTGAATCAAGCTCAAACAGGACACATCATCTGAGATCACACTTATACTTACCCTCCATCGGGATACCACCGCCCCCATGTTGGTAAAGGTGCACTGTGGGCCCTCTGCTCAGCCGCTCAGGTCTTCGTTGAATTTCTTGGATTAAACACAAGAAAGACTCCCCACCTGTTGACAAATCATCCTTAACTTAAAACTCCAACATCACGAGTCACTAACCACAAGATCTTGTACCAAACAGAAGCTTACAGATCACCAGCTGTTCCAGGTTAGCTGGTTTTCCTGCTCACTGTACTGTTCTAATGCTGAAACGACTCTATATCTGAGTCTGCAGGAGAATGGGCTCACACAGCGCAGTCTCACTCTATCTAACTAGGGACAGTCACTGTTATGATCTTCACATCCAAGGAAATTTACCCCCCCACCCCCCACCGCCAGAGTTCTTCTCAAATAAGAACATTGGTCATTGGTGAAAAGACAGAGAGATAACCTTTCCTCTGAAATCATAACAGAATTATATTAAGGGAAAGAGTTGATCTGAATTAGTAACGGCCACGTATAGGCTACACTATAGATCTAGCGGTACTTCAACGTGTGTCATGCTTATTCTACGCAGCAGCTGTGAGAGTAGTGACAAGCTAGGTTTTGTCTCGCGCATGGAATATCCAAAAATACCACCGAAGGCTTGCTTCTGACAACCCCCCCCCCCCCCCCCCCCCCCCCCCCCCCCCCCCCATATTGCACATACACATAGATACACACGAACGAACACACACACACACAGCCGACTCCAAAAAGTCAAAGTAACAGGACACGCCTCTATTTTGGACTGCAAATGCTTTAAATGTTGCACCGCTAATGGCGAGCCGAACTATTAGCCAATTGGCTCGAATTTACAGCTGTGATCAAAACAGACAACGCACTGGAAAACCAGAGACGACTGTCCAGTTGATATGTTATCTAACACATCACGGCTCCTTGACAGCTGAAATGTTAAACAATCATTCCGCGTTAACTTCACGCTGAAAAGTAAACCTGGAATCCCGCAACAACCAGAAAACACAACTTTAATTGCCCAACACTTTATTCGCAGGATGATAGGATAAAATTACGTATACAAGCTGGGAGCAGTAATTTGTCGACCAAAGTGTCACTGTCACGGACCAACTGCAAAGAATATACATGACAAATGTTTGCAAAGTTTCAAATAATTGGCTATTAAAATTTAATAACAGTTGCTTGTAAGCTTTCAGAGATGTAACATTGAGAGTGCCACAGAAAAAAAAAAACAACACAACTAATTCCCGTTGAAATATGCAGTATATTTTAGTTTCAGAAAATGTTGCGGACAGCTTGCTAGCTCAAGAAACTCCCAATGAAGACTGAATCGTCAAGCCCCCTCTTTTATTAAGTCGGTTACTGAAAGTGAAAACGCCGTTTAGCTACTCTGTGTGCCACGCTAAAATAAGTACATTACCAGATAGTAAGAGGAATCAAACTTCTTCGACGTGAGCATCGCAAAACAACCGCTAGCTGGTTAGCTAACTGGTTAGTAAAGAGATATCGAACGTTGTGCTCAAAAATTAAATGAGGCGGTGTCCTACAGTACCTACAAAGCACATGCAACTCATTCGTGGACAACTGTGAACCGAACAAAGCAATAAAAAATTCTACAACTCTTATACAAAGTTACCTGCGTGGTAGAGGAGTTCAGCTATGTCAGTCAATATAGAGCGGCTAACTTCACTAGTGTGGAATACGTCAGCAAATCCTTCCCACAACTCATTGCGACACGGGCTCTTTCTTCTGAGTTTGTCACGGGATCAGGTTTTCCCGCGAAGATAGAAACGAAATTCAACACAATATCTTTTCTCCACATGAAGACAATTAACAATTATTAATCCCACGTTTTAAGATATAGATATAAATCCTATAAACATTATAAAATAAAAAATATTGGTTACAGAATTTAACTAATGGAGTAAAAAACATTCCTCTCATACCACTAATATTTATGTGAACATATTAATTTCTACCGCATAATGTGAGTAAAAATAACTAGCCGATGTAAAATGCTGGTGTGTTGGTTATTTCAGAAGTTTGCATCTGATTCTCTCAGGTAATTTTTCAATCAGTAGTTGAATGACAACAGATTTCATCCAATACACCTTTCATTAGCTGTCGGCTAGTAAAACAACCTAAAAGCGTCTTCATGTGCACCCATAGCCTATGTGCTAGTACACAACTCAGGGTCTCCCTGTTGCAGGTGTTGTTGTCTTGTCACTAAAATGTGGACCAAATTCAAATGCCTTCAACTGTGCAACCCGGAACTTACTAGTAAATCTCATCTTCAAGAAACCTTGTATTTCAATAGATTCACTTATCCTGAACACAAATGGATATGAGCCCAAAACGGAACTGAGTGCCTGAGCTGACTGATAAGAGATGTATGTTATATTCTGTGGAATGAAGCCCCTTCAAACCCAAACGGTGAGAGGCTGTGTCCTGAAGACCCTACTGCAGAAAACAGTTATGGACACGATTTATTTAACACAGCTCCTCTCCTTTCTGGATAGCTGTCCAGGCTTCACACTGGGAGCAGGTGGATAATCGAGTGACTGAAAAGAATACCATAAAAGTCTGTTGATTTGGTCTGATTTTTGGATGTAAACAATTACAGTGCCTTAATGAAACTGAGAGAGGTACTTTTTAAATCAGTGTCATGCTCGGTAAATCACCACGGGGGACATGCCAGTGTGACTACCTCCTGAGCAGGAACGATTGGCAGAGTGCATGGAAGGTCCCACAGAATGGCCAGAGATATCTTCCCTCCACACCCCCCTGTGACCCAAATCAGCACCACGGACAGCATCCTGGTTCCACACTCAATTTCCCAAAGTCCATACAATTACAGCCGTTTCTCCATAGCAGGGGTAAACTCAAGATTCTGGACCATGGAACAGCTCTTGAATTTCCCCCAAAAAAGGGGGAAAATTGGAGAAAATTAAGGGACACAGTAATTTAGAAACCACAAACTCAAGTTTTAATCCTTACACACATACTCCCGCTCCCTTTAAACGAACTCCGATTGTCTCTGTTATAATGCAGCACAGAAAATCCACCAGTATTAAATTTACACTGAGGGTGTAAATGTGGATGCACATATGTTCACTGTTAGTGTCGATTTTACACTGCTGATTTTGCCTTGAACACTAAAAAGACTGAATAAATTCTCTGTTGTAGCCCATTAAAGACCATTGTGTTTTACTATTAAAGACCATTGTGTTCCAGTGAATCTAAGCCTTTGATGAAATGAAGTAAAAGAAATGGTTGTTTCTATTTTTTCAACGAAGTAGAAAGACAGTGATGTGTGAAACCGTTCAAATAAACATGTTTACTCTGGGCATTTTTTGGTTTAGTAATAATCAGAGGTGAAAACATACTGAAACTACGTTCTTACATAAAGCTGTAATTAGTTGTGCAGATAATGGAGTTGAGTTCAATAAATTAAATTAATTTTTCAAATAGTGAGTCGAGGTGAAAATTTAAGAGCATGGTTTTAGGAACACTTAGATAGCAAAACTTAAAAACGAGTGAGGCTGAAGGCGAATACAGCGGAGAGAGTCTAAAAAGCCATATTGCCTGAATGGATCATACTAAAGCATCACCCAGGTTCATTTCTAGCTTTATCACAGTGACTTTCTGAAAGTAAAACGTGAAATATTTACACATTTTTCAAACATGTATTCCTGATTGAAAGTACAAGTGCAATAGACATCATTTAAGTACCCCACTTAAGTGTTTATTTTTAATCATTTTTAAACTAGAGTTTACAAACTGCTTCCATAAAATAAAATAGAATGACATATGACACGCTGTGTCTTAAAACGTTTGTAGATGCCAAGAAATCTTACGTGTGACGGACGGCAGTTAGACCTTTTATACTATAGAATATTTGTTAAATGGAAATATAATGACTCAATGACTCATCTTACCAACGTCACCATAGTGTAGCACGTGCCTTTTGTTCATTCAGAGATTTCATATGACCCACTGGGAACATAAAATAAATGTAATTAATATTTGGCAAAACACTTTTGCCGGCAATATATTTAGGCAGACAATTTAGTTCTCTGCCTGGATATTGACTGAAACCGTTTCAGGATAGAAAAACGTAAGGTGATACTACTTCGGAGGAAACTGCTTCCTCAGGTAATGGCAAACATGCCCATGTTTTCTGGAATATTCAAGGAGGTGAATTAGCATACAACGTGTCGGTTTAACAATAG
>NC_044504.1:1462500-1535000 GCF_902362185.1 Chanos chanos
CACCGCGGGTTGTTAGTGTTTGACAGCGGGTCTCAGAACAGGGAAGTTTCTTATGATTCCACATTCAAAGGAGGTCCATCAAGGTACATGATTGGCAATTTTCGTCATAATCTTCACATTATCAACACCAGAATTGACATGGTGGAAGCAGTGCAAATGTTATGTGTCTCGCTCGGAGATAAGGGAAGTCCCTCGAGCTGCTCCACTTTTAGAACTGGATCATTATTCTGCGCGTGGTCCCTCAGTTGTCGCTAAAGTGGCGCGTGGACTTTATTCTCTGTATACCACAAACGGGATGGCATATCTAAGCAATTTTAAACTTGAACGACGTCCTCCATATCCATTATAACTAAAAAATATCTTTGCGGAATTTGATGAAATATCAGTTGCTCTAGAGGGAGCAAACTAAATAATTAAAACGAAAAAAAAGTATAAAGACATCTGCGAAATTAAAGCTTATTGTATGTTTCACATTGCAAATTTGTAATATTATAGTTTCACGGCAAATCTGATCATTTGTGTATTAATTAGTTTACTGAGTAGGCCCATACAACTAAATATTGAGTGTGATGGCAGAATACTAATGCAATGCGTATATTGTGCCATACGGTTTGACATTAAATAAATAAATAAATAAATAAATAAACAAATAAATAGATTCAAATAAATTAAAATAACAATAAATTGCATGTGAGTAAAATTAAACTTTTTTTCTTTTTTTCAAAGTTCCAGTGATAAGTTATCTGTTAAGTGCGCTCTCCTCTCTTTGATCGGGTGATGGAACCGCGGTTTTACTTAGTACGGCAGCTGAGTACGGCAAAAATCCACTCTCGGACCTTTGGCCAGCCGCTGTGCACGTGAAGTCAGAACTAGCGCTTCGGGAACCCAGTGCACTGGCAGTTTGGCTGCTGTGGCAGCTGAGACACGAGCAGGGCACTGTGGCTGAGGGCGCACTAACAGCTGCTGCCGCCGCCGCCGCCGCCGCTGCCGCCGAAGCTGCGGCCGAGCTGTTGAGGCCTGCCGGTGACTGGTAAAGTCCTGGATGTCTGAAGCTGCACAGAAGCTCTGGACGGGAGTAAGGGTGTGAGAGCGCACGGAAAGTATCGAGAGGACGGATAGACGTAGCAAAAGGTGAGGAGGCTGCCCCTGACGCGGCTGCAGCGGCCGCTGCTGCTGTTACACCCACATGCGGGTAGTAGTGCAGAGGCATGTGGGAATGGAAGGGGTATGGCAGACTTCCGGTGGCTGCCGCGTGCGTCATCATGTATGTATAGAAGCTTGGATCGGCTGGATGGGGCCAGGACATGGCCAACCGCTGCCTTTTGTCTTTCATCCGCCGATTCTGAAACCACACCTATACAGAGAACCGTTTAAAATTAGTTAAGAGTTCAAGTCAGAAAATCGTGACAAAGCTAACGTGCAGGCTAGCACACACCTGTTCTACCATAACAGAAACAATCCCGCACCATCTCACAAGTGTGAGAAAAGAATTGAACGTGTAGGCTATAGGCCTAAAAACTGCCCTTTTTTTTTACAACATTGTGCAAAACATTCAGAGAACAGAGAATAATTTTAATGTTTTCTCATAAAATTACTACTTTCCCATAAAAATAATTATACTGAAATGTCTCCGATGTATTCCAGAATATTTTCTGTCCACAAAAAAAAATCAGAATATCACGCACCTGCAAATATCCCAAAATTAAAATAAAATATGACCATGATTCATGTAATGCCATATCTATCTATCTATCTATCTATCTATCTATCTATAGGTCTACCTATCTATGGCTCTGAGAACAATTATTTTAACATTATATGTAAAGTGTATTACACTGAGTATATATAGTTAATTTAGTATATATTATATTTAGAATACATTTATAGCATATTATAATAATTTTTCTATAGGTATTTATAAAGTATTTTCAGCGTGTAGAACGTGGAGTGGACATACGAGGGAAAGGCGCGGGTCTGCTGTGTCAGTCATAAGAGTTTGGACAGGTTTTTTTTTTTTTAACGGCCTGAATAATATCAGACACACAAATTTGTAGAAATGCGGTAGACAAACAAGAAACAATTTATAATAACAATAAAATAATTACAGTAAAATTTTACCTTTATTGTTGTTTCAGGAAGATTTAATGCCGCAGCTAATTCGCATCTTCTTGGCCTTGATACGTAATTTTCCCTGTAAAATTCTTTCTCTAGTCTGCCGATTTGCTCTCTGGTGAAAGCTGTCCGATACCTTCTCACCTGGTCTGTGTTAGAACTGTTGGAGCTGCCGGTAGAATTGCCGTTAACATTGGAGAGAGACGTGGAACTGCTGTTAGACATTCCCGAATTACTGTCTGAAAAACCTGAAACGAGAATTGCAGCACTGAGTTTATAGAACATGCATTTCTGTACATAAATACTCTTTTGTGTTGTAAACTGTGCGTCTAGTTTTGTATTTATTTTTCTTTGTATTTTTAATACTGTTGGTTTATTAGAATATGACAATCTATTACTTCTATATTTCCACATCACAAGATACAAGTAAGTTGCATTTTAAAAGGCATATTCCTGGTTAGATAATTTATCCTAAAATATGCTGAGGTTTATAATTAATTACACTTTTGTGGCAACTATTTTCGCCCGACGAAAGTAATATGCAGACTACATATGACCAGAAATACAAAAACAAAGCCGAAAACCCTAACAAACAAACAAAAACATTGCTCCTGAAAATGATTTCCAATATTCCTTAAATATCACACCAGAGAAAGGATTACTCCTGATACTAAATTAATAAAAAATAGTCCTAATTTTGCCCCGCATTTACTGTTTCCTGCCGTAAATGCATTAGTGCGTAATAAACATGCTTTGGTGCATTTTGGCGATAAGAATAATGGAATGAAGGAACTGCCTTGCCTTTGTTATTGTTTTCCTTGTGTTGGCTGACATTGCTCGGAGAACGGTGCGATGGGCATCCCACCTCTACATCACTGTTCATTTCCGAATCCGGAGAAACTTCTGGATACAGGTTCATTTTTTTCCTGTTTTCAGAGGACGAAATTTCCGCCGAAGAGGTATTGTCGCTGTTGTGGTGGGTTCCGAACAAGCTGTCGATTTCGAATTTGCCTTTGGTAGGGATGTCCCCGAGACCCCCATGCAGCGATGCGGAAGTTAGTTTGGGGCTCAGGCGACCAGAGTGCTGTGAATTTTCGAGGGCCTCCAACACCACATTTCCAGCCGAGTCAGACAGATTCGAGAGCCTCTTCCCAGCAACAGGGCTGTGTAACCCTCTTTCCATCAGAATCATCTCTTTTCTTATCCTCTCCATCATGAAGTCGCGCAGAAAAAAGCCGAAGTTCCAGGGCTGGTGCTCTGACGAGTTGTGGCGGGGCTGATCCGCATTCAACTCTGCAACTGTCTCTAAATAATATAACACCTTTTTATGAGCGAGACGCAAGAAATAGAAGAACGCTAGCGCGAGCAACGAATGACTGCACAAAATGACCCGTGCATCCTCTCTGGTCCAAAAATGTCATTCATCAAAAAGTGGTTTGTCGCCGCCGTCGTTAAAGGTGCGCGCGTGACGCTGTTCGAATGATCATTTATTGTAACAGGTTTATAAGCAAATAAATACAAGAGGGGCTGTCAGTTGATGATGGAGGCGGCCTGTGGTCAGACTTCAAATATCCAGGTGGAGAGAGAGACGAGAAGTGAGGAGAGGAGCCTGTGTCCCTCGGTTGATCAGAGTCTGCTTTAGATTGCTCTGGGGTTCGGCCTCTGGGGCCAAATTGACAGTCTGATTAATAAAATGAACGCGGCAACATTTCCCTCTTCATTTAGGAATATCATTATGCTTTGATTCTCTATTGTTCCTCCCTTCTGCTCTCTCCCTCTCTCTCTCTCTCTCTCTCTCTCTCTCTCTCTCTCTCTCTCTGATCGCTTCTGTTTCTTTTCTCTTTCTCTCTCGATTATTTAACTTTCGAATGTCAGACATTGATGAGTTAGAATTTTATATTCACATGTGAGCATTTTTCATGGATAAGGCAAAGGAGTAGCCTTTGTTTAATTTTTTTTCTGTTTGGCAAATCCTTTGCTTTGGATACGATATTTCGAAATGAACGAATAAAAGGCATTTTGTTATTTTATTCAAATATGAACTAAGGATTAGGCTACTCTGTTTGTAAACATATCTTAATCCTGGCAGTGGTGAAAAAATAATAATTTGATGTAACAGAACGATTTTTTTTAGAGAATATATATTTATACATTGTTGTTCGCGTGTTAAGGATTTAAATAGATTTTACCTTCATGTAGCACTACGAAATGGAGTATTTTGCCTTCGCTACCATAATCAGTCACGGGGCACATCAGTGGCTTACTGTCACGAATATTATCGAATATAATTTGGCAAAATGGTTTTTGATTATAGTATTTTTAAATGTGATTTTTAATAAAACTATATTTGCATAGATGGCTCTCGTACGCTATTATTCCTAACGGACACTCTTATGGCAAAAGAGGGGATCATCGAAAGAAATGTTTAACAATTCGTCAGCCACGCGTAGTCCCAAAGTCATTTTACCGTTCCTTTATAATTATGACGAACCACTGAGTGTTCCTTTGACAGCGGAATTATCTGCATAAGGGCAGTTTATGCAACGAATCGGAATAACATATAAGTTTCTTTCTTTCTTTCTTTTCTTTTTTTAACAAATGGCTTGCATGTAGTTTTTCATTCTCATTTGACAAATGAATGAAAGCGACGTTTCGATTTGCCATGTGGTGCCGGGAGGAGGATGGGGGGTCTGACTAAGTGTCCACTCCAGAGGTAGAGAGGCTCTTGATAGCGGGGTTAACTGGGAGTGGGAAAAACACTAAATGACCGTGGGGCGAGGGAGAGTGTTTCTGGGCGAATCTCTTTCGTGTGCTCTGGCGCCCCCAACAGTTTTCCGTAGCTTTGAGAGATGGAAAAAAAGTTCAATCTCATTGCACTGTACCTCTCGCCTGAAATATCTGAACTGAACTGTTCTAATTACACAGGGTAATGTTACCAGCTTTAATACTGACGGTGGTAAAAATACTGTAACCCAAGTGATTTTTACTGAATAGGTTGGTTCATTTTGTGGGCGTGTGAAAATGGCTGGCACTCAAATGAAAACTCATAAAGCTATTAAATTAGGCCTATACATTTTAAACACATTGCTAATGTGTAAAAACTAATCCCAACACACATTTCCGTACCACACAACAGCAGCGGAGTGAGGTGATGGGACATGAGACCAAAACTTTCCACGTAGTAAAATAGCCATTACAGTAAGTGTGAGGATCACGGAGGCACTTAACTGTTCTACACTCGCGTTGTAACATTTTCTCTTATTTTTCTAGAAAGTGACGTCAGACCTGATTCTGCGACCAGTAAATGCTGATATGGACATATTTGCTGGAAGCTGAAACACAGAGCAATCATAATGAACAGGCCTGCATCTTTCAATATTCTTTTTTTTTACGAAGCATGTAGCTGAAAAGGGATGCATGACCACACGAATATGTAATCTTTTAAATTAATAAATTGCGCACTTTTAGAAATATTTCAGTTAGAGAGAGAGAGAGAGTGAGTGTGTGTGTGTGTGTGTGAGAGAGAGAGAGAGAGAGAGAGATGGCTTCTATTTGTCTCAGTGTCTGGGAGTAATGACAGTTTTACGAGTTCAATCAAAGCAATTGACTTGGTGTATGAAAAAAATAACATGAGATAACTGCACAATCACTTCTGTTAGCAGATTTGTAGACACAAACTGCCATAGTCTGACACAGAAGACTGACCAGATAAGATGAGGGGTATGTGTAAACTTATTTGTTTCGACACGTGCTTTTATAGGCCACTCGCCTTTATGAGCTTACGTCGCATGAATTTTGCCAACTATGCCTGGGTTACATGTTGTTTTATCTACACAAAATCTTAGTGTTTAGCTAAATTCGGTGTCTCTACATAATTACGCGTACATTTCGCGTCAACCGCAACTGCAGCATGTTTGTTTGTTAAACATACACTTAAAATATCAACTAAAACCCTAAAGTGTCAGTTTACTGATCCAATAACTGGCTGCAACCAATTTAACTCATGTAATTTCAAACGTCTGGTACACTGATGACTATTATTCTCCGCGTTTTTCTCCACTGTTTGGTATGTCAGCAAACCATATACAACCATATCCTGTGGAAGTCAAAGAGAAACGAACAGGTTATAGCGTAGGCTTACACCTCTGTCGTCTGGTTTCGTTTCCGACTCCTTTAATTGTTCGCCGTTGAAAAGGTATGTAAATACACATCTTTGCACTGCAGGACTTGCTTTAAGGCCTAAGGGGGAGTGTGGTCCGAGACTCATTCCTGCGTCGGTAATCCTTTTGACGGAACATTTTCCCTATGCGAACTGATAGAGCCATCTAGTGATAACGAGGTATAATTGCAGGTGTTGACTCACCACAGAGGAATGATTCACCATTAACTTCGTTGCTGTCACAAAGAATAATATATGCAGCAGAGAGCAATGAATAAATAAATAAACAAGTAAACAAATGAATAGACGATGTCTTCTTACATTAAAGAGTCGAAAAACAATCCAAAATATCATTTCATTTATTTGAAAACGCGATTTTAACACTGAAAGTGGACACGAAACAGAATATTCACATAGTCAGAATGAGAGAGGTGCTAGAGTTATATCACCTTGCCCCAGCACGATTCACTCTCAAATCAGCTTAAGGAAGTATTCAAACATTCCCTGACTTCGGGCCTCGCCAACCTCGTGCGATATCTCACGCGTTTGAGGATAAGGACCAAGTTCAAGTCCAAAGCACGAGACCTTTACCGGCTTACGTTGACACAAGTAATGGACAGACACTGTTCTGAAAAGAGTCGTACTACATCTACTCATTTTTAACCGCAAAACGTACAAGTGAACTACCTGTCCTGTAAAAATAAACGAAACGCATGAGTTTACATGGGTTTATGAGTTAATTAAGCAACTGACGACTCGTTGTAATTAAAATCATGTGTAGAAATGCAGTGCAGGCCCAGGTGCACGTTCCTTTAACTAATATGACTGGAGGGAGAGATCTCAGGGACTTTAAGAAAGGTGCATGTTTGACAGTGATAAAGTCATCTAAACTCACTGACGTTCCGGGAGCAGCAGTAGGCTATAGCTAAAGTGATGCTGCCCCGTGTTACGGTCTGATGTAGTTGAAAGCATATTCTCCTCAACCCTGGTGTTTGTGCATTGGTTTGAAATACAACTAACAACAGAGGAGAGTGTCTGAACCAGTTGATTGTGAATGTCATTTCAGGGTGAACAGGAAGTGCCGTTGAGAGAACTATGTCTAGAACGGTAGTCACTACATCCTAAAATACTCAGATGTGAATGGAGAGGAGCAAAGAGCACATGCAGTGGTCTACTGAGCGCAGGAAAAAGTGATGAGTCACCCTTTACCCAGGTCTGGAACAGGAACAGTGCACGCATTGCACACAAACCTAAAGGCCCACGCGCCTGTTATCGACGCTGAGTGGTTTTGGAGGCTCCGTTACGGTGTGTGGTGCGTTTACCTGGCATTGTTTAAGTTCAGCCAAACTCCCCCGAGGACATGGTAAAGGGCAATAAATGCAAAGCCATTGTAAACGATCTTCTTCATCCTATGAAGTCATTTCTATCCTGATGGGAGTGGTTTCTTCCTGTATGACAACAGTCACATTTACAGCGGTTACTGACTGGATTAACCAACCTGGAAAGTACGAAGCATATACCAAGTCTCAAGCCAGCTGAACACTTATGGTGCTTGGGACCGAGACTGCTGTTTAAAAATGACAAATAATGGGTTTTTCTCATGGAAAACTATTGCTGTATTCCGTTCAGCATAATTTATTCAACAGTGTACAATGGAATTTTTGCCAAGGTGCACTGAAAGTGTATGTGGGTTGTGGCGGCCGGTCCGCTGAATGAGATATTTTTTTCCTTGTAGTTCAGTTTTCCGTATTTTGGCAGTTACGGTACGTGGCATAACTTTCTCTGAACGTCGAAGCGTTTAGCCTTGTCTGTGTTTCTTCAATGCACCTTAACGACAGGATATATTGGCTACTCCACAATCCTTCTGAGATTCTAATGAACAGTTCTGCTCCAAAGGAATATTTTTCACATTTTCGCAAAACCTTTCTGACCATTGGACAACATGCAGTAAATATTTGAATAGTTTAAGTTATATACTTAAAAAGAGGAAACTTTTTTTCCTCGGTGTTGTACCGTGTAGGACGTATAGCCTCACATCTTACAACAGCACTAATTTAAAGTTATGGGTTAGGCAACTAGTGACCTATTGACATACCACTGAACTGGCTCTGGTTGGATCATTTTGTTCTGTAAATGTACAGTTATATTAATTTAGCCTTCAAAAATTAGTAAATATCATTGTTTGTCTCATCTCATTTTGGAACAAAAATCTGTTTGAGATTGTACAAGCAGCCAGAATTATATGGAGGAAAACAGGTCTGCAGCCGTCACTGTCTACCTTTATCTGGGACTATACGTCATAACGTATTTAAATATAATACAGAAGGAAAAATTTAGCTTTAGATTTTGGACTGGTTCGTTTTCGACCCAGAATTGGGCGCACTGGATTCAGAACTGCGTGGAAAATTGTACAAGAAGTATGACATGTTGCTTCGCTGCATGACATGTAGCCTGTGTTTGACATATCAAAGAACTGCCTTAGGCGCCTCGTTTGGTTTGCGGAGCAGCCTCTGTTGACTACTGGTAACGAAAAGAGTTAGTAATGAAAAAAGCGAGTTGCCTCGTGCCTAAGTACATCCCCATATTCAAACCCAACGTCGTACCAATAGTCCTTTACTCAGGAGACTTAAACGCGAAAAAGAACATGTTGAAAAGCAACAAGTTATTTAGAAGCTGAGCTATGTTCCAAACGACCCTGGTTCCATAATGATCTCAAACCCAAAACACACATTCATCGAAAATATTTGAAAGACATGTATATACCGTCCTGCATAAACTAAACGTGGTGGGAACGCAAAGCATTACATAGCGTCCTGGCATATAAACCCTAACTGGGTTTTACTCTGATACATGTCGTAACCATTAAGGCATTCTCTCATTTCTCATATAGATAGATAGATAGATAGATAGATAGATAGATAGATAGATAGATAGATAGATAGATAGATAGATAGATAGATAAACTCACACGACTTTTCTCACTGGATAAAAGTCCTGTGAAGAATTAAAAGGTGATTTGAGCATGTGATTTGGCTGTGACATTTGGTCTGGTTTTCTTTGAAAGCTTAAGGTGCAGGATCCGTTGAACGGAACTGCAAAAATAGTGCGCATCTCCTTTGGTAAGCAATAATCAGAAATATAAGCGCACTTCGGTGTTACATAGCCAACCAAGTGACGACATATTTACATGTCACATGAGCGCAATCGGCCAACCACACTGCGGCTTGTCCAGGCTCTGTAATTAGTCCGGAAAAATATAAGAGCTTATCTGTCAACTTCCCAGGTTTGCTGTTATCCACTGTTTTCGGCGTTAGAACTCACAGAGGACTATGATATGAATTAAAGATCAAGTGTGATTTTTACTGCGCATCTTTAAATATGGAGTTGGAGGGAGTGGTTGGAGAGATACCCTCGGTTCACTGCAGAAGTTTTTATCCGTCTGCGTTTGGAACGCAGTCAAGTCGATCTCCGTCGACAACAACGGTGTATTCTATTCCGGACAGACCAGGCACGCTCAGCCCCCAGTCTCTGAACTCCTTTGCCTCTCTCCCTAATTCAGCGAATGTGAGTTCCTCAGTTGCCTTTGGCTGTAATATTGGAAATCGTTGTTATAGCTACAAAATCCCCCAAAGCCCTGTGTTTCAGCAAAACATACTGAAACAAACAGCAAACACGCCTTTGAGTGGACATACAACAGACAAACCCATGGACATGGCTGGTTTCACCAGCAACAGCCTACACTGCAGCGATGTACAGCGAAGAGTTAAGGAGTTTGGGGTTTATCAAAGCTATACGGGTCCGTACTCGCGGATTCCTGGATATATGGATGTACCTGTTGTACCTCGGGCGAGAGCCGGAGATCCCAGACAAGAAGCAGTTTTACCCATGGAGTGCTATCAGCCATGGAGTTGGTCCAGTGCATGGAATGGCCAACAATATTGCCCAAAAGATCAATCGCAGAACTCGTGTATCTGGAAATCGCCGCGGACAGGTATGGCTGAAACTATCCTAAAGTTAAACCTCCGGTTCGCTTGTCACGCGGGCTTCTTTTAATATTTTAACGGGAAGCAAATCACTGTCAAATCGTCGAAGCTCGGTCAGAAACATTTTCTACACTTTGATTAAGTTCTCATTTATTTTCGGTAAAATCGACGTAGACTTCTGTGTTATAGCAACCGGTTGCCACGGTGAGGGAAAATACTCTATTAATTATAATAAATCTCCCCAGATGCAGGCCGTTCTGCTGTGTGCGAAAACGATAGGACATTGACTGCTAATGAGCATATACAAAGTGTTTCCAGACAGTACTTGACACTGACTTTAGCTAAATCTAGGCCACCTACCAACACTCTAAAACATTTAGTGACAAAGCTCGTTTTCTGCGCAGTACAAAGCCTTCACATAAAAATTTCCAGAAAGACCTTCGGGACACATTTTCCCCACACGTTACCTGTTGATTTTTCACGTCTAATACTACTAAAAGCTACCAATGAAATGAACTGAATTTTAAGTAACTCAAAGGGCCTTTCTTTGAGCGCTACAGGGTAACAGTGTTATGTTTAGATGCTACAAGAATGGGTCTTGTCACTTTTACCCTTGTAACTCGTCTTGTTTGCTGAGTATCTGACTGTTAAAGAATACCAAGAAATTAATGTGACTCACAACACTGTTATAAACACTGAAGTCCGTTATAAATGAGATACAACCGCATCAGTCTAGCTTTTTCCTATTGTTCACCTCACCGTCACATCAAATTACTGTAATAAAGCACTGAAAATACCTTTAGAAACAATGTACAGTCCATGTCAGTTTTTAATTATAATGAACTCAGAGCCTGGATTGCTTAAGTCAATTTTGAAGTGGAAACCAATGGTTTTTCTCAGAGCAAAAAACAAAAAAAAACAAAAAAAGAAACAAAACGAAAAATCAAAAACGTTGCTGTCGAAGTTTTATGTACTATTTTATGTTTGTATTTTGTTTAATTTTAGAAGATGTCGCAAGACCTGATTCCAGCGCTATCTACAGACGGGGACGGAAGAAAAGAGTTCCTTACACAAAGCTTCAACTAAAGGAACTGGAACGGGAATACAGCATCACCAAGTTTATCACTAAGGAGAAGAGACGGCGGATAGCTTCATCCACCAACCTCTCTGAGAAACAAGTGACAATATGGTTTCAGAATCGTCGTGTAAAAGACAAAAAAATTTTGTCCAAATCATCTAAAGATTTTGAGCCTTACCACTGAATTTCTCGGCGAGTGTAAGCAATGAAACGAATCACGATAGAAATCTCAGGTTTACCTATGCGAAATCTGCGCGCATTTGAGTGTGAGAAAAAAATAACTTGTCTTTTTAATTGCTGTAATTTCAAATTATACAGTGCATTATGGCTCTTATGGAAATGTTTTATTTTTTTCCTCAGGAATTAATATATAGGCCTATGTTTTTTACTTTTGTACATTTTGTAATCAATGACTGTCGATTAATTTGTACAGTAATGTTATCGATATTCTAAACAGCACAACTTGATGAAACAACATAACCATTAACAGAACTCAGAGGAGATTCGGGCTTTAGATAGTAAAACAGGTGAATCCTTTGTCTCATGCATGTAGTTTCTTCGCCGTGCTGATTTTAGCAGAGAAATGCTCGCATTCCTTTTCACAGTAATATATACTTTCGGCCTCATTGTTTCGTCTCGCATAATTTTGCGTCGTGTCTCTAAACACAACGTTAAGTTGTTGTCTTTCTGATGTTATTCGTCACTACACGAAGTTCTCAACTCACGAGGTTATCAGCAAACAATTTATTAAAATACAAATGCAAACAAGCAAGCAAAGAAAAAAAAAAAAAGAAACAGAAAAAAGAAAATAATGAATTTGTCTACAATTTGTCCGGCCCGATTGTAAACAAGAATTTGGTATGGCATCGCAGCATTGTTGTTGATGTTTGTTTGTTTTGTTTTGTTTTGTTTTGAATGTATATGTTTATGCTGTCATCAGAGACAACGCCAAAAACACAAAACAATTTACTGTTATCGAACTGTGGGGAAAATATAGTGTTTGTCACTCATCACTGTTTTTAAATACCTCATGCAATTTTTTTTACTCCGAATAATTTTACAAATCCAATAAATGCTTCACACGCTTCAAAAGGTAAAATGTGGAAAAACATTGCCAAAAAATTTTACAACCCGAACGTCTTCACTCTACACATTTTAAGAATATCAGAAACATGAAAAAATACGCAGTTTGCTTGCTTATGAAAACTCATCCGCCGCCTTCAAACAACCTCAGTACAGAGCAAAGTTGCATCAAAGTGAGCTAATAATGTTAAAACAATCGAAAATAACATTTAATCTACTGGCTAAAGCTAATCTTTAGGAACATTTGTCGACTTGACGCAATGTTTTCTTTACCATTGACCTTGACATGCACACACAGTCTGCGACCTTGACTTGAATGAAGCTCATGAATAATGAAAATCCACCTATATTCATGGAGTTATTTTGCCATCTACCGGACAAAATGTGTAATTACAAAGAAACAGAATCCGCCATCAATTGAGGACAATACCACGGAAATGCCTTTCAACAGGTAATGTAGTAGTTACGATGTTGTAAGGTCGAGAGGCGAACGTTTTTTTTAAGTGCTGTGTGTATCTGAAAACCTAAATTACAAAACGCTGACATTTAAATTCAGTATTGAGAAGGAAGATCAAGCATTTTATATGGACACATAGCATTTCCTTCATCCACGTTGACCAAGACACAAGACGACTGACCGCCCGTAAACCTTGCGTGTGTGCTTTGCAAATGGGGCGCTGGAGCTCTTAAGAGTACATACCTTCTTACACGTCGATTTTGTAAACATAGGCCTAGGCTATCTCTTCTTCAGAGGCAAATCCGTTCTTAAAATGAGAAGCAAAACAATACAGTGGACGAGACATCGTTCCTTATATATGCCCTTGGACTTGTTTTTGGTAAATCTGTCTCTGGACTTTGACCTTGAACTATGTTGATATTTCATCTCATCTGCGACTATAACGGTTCTTAAGATGATTAAGCGTCTTTGATCATTGCGCCTAGTGCATGTTTTTGGGTGTGTGGCAATGCAGAGAATCCTAGTTAAACGTATTCTTGAATTTACTAGAATCGTAAAAAAGCTGGGAGGCCGTGCTGTCTCCTCTCTTTCCGGACACAGCGGGTTTACAATTGTCACCATGTCCATTCCAACCGAAGGATCTTTTCTGTTTGAATCTTCCGTTGAAACTGTTGGAAGAGTCGTTTAAGGTAGGAAATCATGCCAAGAAAACCAGGCGGCTCTCAAGGCCCATAGACTAAAAATGTACTTACTAGTGCCACTTGTATTTCGATGCAGTCACATGTCGTGCAATGTAGCTGTATTAAATGATTGTTGTTTTTTTCAAGTTCAGTAGTGCAATAAATTGATAGTTCTCCATTAAAAAACACTTCACGTACATGACATTGGAATCCTCTGTATTACAGAATGTATGATAGTATTCTCAAAATATTTGTACGTAGTTTCAACTTTTTTGAGAGTGTGAGAAACAGACTAGCAACAAACTGCGACTTTTTTGTGAACAGAAAACTGCCACCCATGTGCTAGGCCCAGAGAGTCCTTTAATAAAATCATGTCAAGTAATACAATTATATTGCTTTTAGTGTGGCTTCAGCGTATATGAATTCGTACACGATGAACGTACACGATGGAGGACAAATTAGTATGTGCGAGGAGACAGGAAGATTTCTTCATTAAGAATAAAAATACACCCCCAACTATTTAGATAACTCGAGAAATATTTGTATTTAATTTAAAATGAATTCAGAGCGCTCTAGAAAACTACTTGGAGAGAGAGAGGGAGAGAGAACATCTTGACTCGAACATGTGCGTCTAAGGCCTGGATCTAAGAGCTGAATTTTCTTTTACATCGGCTATGCATAGATTTAAGCATAAAACGAAACGCATAGTGAACAAATATGACTTGCGGTTGAAGGGAATACGCATAACAACCCGCTCTTGGCGACAAATAGCCTATTACAGATTTGCTTCACCGTAAAGCAGCTTAAATAATGTTGACTCTATAGTATGGAAATGACAGTAGTTTTTTCTTTTTCATTTAATTATGAATTATTTTCCCCTCAGATGGTAATCTACGTAGCCCACTGACGGATCTGCATATCTTATTTCACTTGGGTACTCTCTACACTATATCAAAGTGAGAAGGGAATCCCAAACCGACACCTGACAGCTGTTGTTTAATATTAGTGTACGACCCAGTCATACGGCGCCAGTAAATTTAAATTAAATTAGATTTTAAAAAACTAAAATAATGTTGATAAGCACATTTCTTTTTAAAGTGACCGAGTCCTATAGTTTTGGACCGCGCATTGTTATTATTGTTATTATTATTGTTGTTGTTGTTATGTAGCATTATTGCTGCAGCGGCATATCATCACATCTGTTCTTGCAGCTGTCGTATTATTCGTAAGTTGCGTCTGTCTTTTTTTTTTTTGTTTGTTTGGTAGCTTGTATCGATTATTCGAAATAATTGCTGAAAAAATTAGTGATAGGCTGATTGTTTAATACTGACTTTGTTGTTCGTATCAGACTGTCACAGTATCTAAGCTGTTGTGATTTGTGAGACCCTCTCAATATTATTCATTTTGCAAAACCGAAGAGTGGAGAAATGTATGCAATTAACTGTAATATAATTAAGGAAAGAAAAATTGAACCAAGATGGGAAAGCATGACATTTGAGGGTTTTTCTCAAACTGCATGTTGGTTGTAGTCCTGCGGCATGGTATTCAAGCGATGGGCGGGTCTTAACAACACGTTTTGCATATCACGTGACGCTATATTAACAAATCAACAATTACTCAGCCTTTATTCTTAAGGGGTATCTAAAAATGTTGTAAGAGCCGTTTGAGCTTGCTCCCTGGAAATGTGTGAGCGCAATCTTCTCAGTTCTGGCTATGTTGGTCCTCTGTTGAATTTTCCTTCTCCGGACTCATTGTATTTCTCCAACCTGCGGGGAAATGGAGCCCATCTCTCCGGGCTTCCTCAGATCTCTTATGGCAGAAGAGAGGTATGCTCGCTCCCGTGGACCTCCCCGGGTGCGTGCACAACCTCGGCACAGAGCCGCGCCTTCAGTAGCTACCCTCAGCCGTTTCTAACTAATTCAGTGCCTCTCAATACAAATTCTTATAACCACAACAAGGGACCACTGGAAGAATCCAAGAAATACCATTTTCAAGATACAAACCACAATGCAGAGGAACCAAGGGGGCAGGAGGCATCTTATGTCGGTGATTATGGAACTACAAGCTCTGCTAACTCAAACAAATATGAATTTTCCAATTTGGAGAGACGGTTGCAAAGCACGGCTGTCCACGCCGAACTGAGCGCGACTACCCAGGCAGTAAATGATTATGTTAACAAGCCTCCTCATTCAGGGGTCCCAGTGCAGTTCTCACCTACGCAAAGTACCAGAGCATCTTTTTCTAATGGTAGGCGGCTTCACCCCGAATTCCTCCGACTGCTATTTTATTTATCGATTCCTACAATTTGTCCGCAGTGTAGACCGATTCAGTGACCAGACATTGTCTTTTGCATTAAAAGGTGCATGAAGTATCTTCAGATGGATTTCAGTGAGTTTTAATGTATGTATTTTAAATAAATTTGACAATAATTTTGACCATACATGAATTATAGGCCACTGGATGCCTTTCACTCTGATATATTGAGTTTCAGACTTGAGACGTTTAAATGTGGTAAAAACAAACAAACTGATTGGTCTGCTCTTTTCCCAGGCGCTCCTTGGTGTCCCTCACAAGCAAAACCAAGAAAGAAGCGTAAACCTTACACAAAGCCACAGTTAGCTGAACTTGAGAACGAGTTTATGATGAACGAATTCATAAACCGACAGAAGAGAAAAGAACTCTCTGACAGATTGGATTTGAGCGACCAACAAGTGAAAATCTGGTTTCAAAATCGAAGAATGAAAAAGAAAAGACTGTTGATGCGCGAGCATGCTTTTGCCCTGTACTAAGTTGTGATTTTGACCGAGGTCATGCACGTGGCCTCGGTCCTGAGCGAGAGGAAAATTTCCCAGAGGTTTCCTGTTCCACCTTAACCTGGCCTAAAGAACTAAAGGACTGTGGCGAAAAAATGTGGACTGTTCTTAAGAATAAAGTTCGCAAGTGTTGCAGAGTGGTTTATTTAATTGTGGCAAATGTTTGTCATCATGTTGTTTCATTTTTCGTGTTCAGTCTTTGGTGTAAAGGTCATGGATTTAAAAGAAGTTGTGATGCGCATCGTTCTCTTTCAGAAAGTGAAGTGACCCACGTGTATCTAATCTGGTTGTGTCTTCAGCTCTCACGTTTACAATAATTGCACATTTATTTAAAAACTGAACTCTCCGACACTTCTACTCAAATGACGACAGGAATTGTACAGTATGACTTTGTTCTCGTAATCTGTTTGAATATAGGCTATACATAGGCTATATATGTGTGTGTGTATGTATGTATGTATATATATATATATATATATATATATGTGTGTGTGTATGTATGTATATATAAGACTAAGATACGTCATTTCAGTCTTGACTAAATGACTAAAGTAGCTCATTCCGAAAGAATGTAATGCACCTGAGCGGTTTGATGTGTGTCAGAACATGTGATTAAGTTATTTGTTTGTCCTTTTATGAGCTTTAATGTACCTAACAATTCCGTGATTGTGTTTCGGTGTGTCATGCGGTTGTCTGAGGGTGTATGCTCCCGACCAACTAAATCTGAGATGCTCAAGACTGCGGCATACCACCTTAGTCCAAGCTCAAGTTCGTATTTGTGAGTAGTCAGGTGAAATTCAGCTGTGGTTTTATTCACAGTGCAAAACATCTCTTTGTGTTTAATCTAAATACATGCATGTAAATAAACGCATTTTCATCAGAAGGTAGACAATATGACTGGTAATGCGTTTTTACATACGTTTCATATGCGTGAGGTAATATGTTTTTACATTAACCATTCTTATACAGTAATTCAGGCTAACACAGTGGATCGCCCTTGAGAAACAGGGCGTTTATATACAACTCATAATTATTCGTCAGCAGCTCGCATCAGACCAGTTCCTGTAATGGAATACGGTCAATTATGAAATAATTGCTTCAGACAGTTCTCCAGATAAAGTAAACATGTGGTAAAACAACTTGTTGAATGGGTGAGAACAATATAATCAGAGTATTAATGGAGTTTTTTTGTTTTGGTTTTGTTTTTTAGTTTAGTGGCAATATACAACATGAATAATGAAATTGTGGCGTGTTCCTGGTGTTACACTCACAGAAAATATAAGATGGATGTCAGCATCTCTTCTTTCACGACAGTAACACATTCGTGTGTTTCTGCAACACACTGGACATTTGGCAAGATAGTTTTAGTGATATATTTAATCATAAATAGAGACACCCATCGTTGGCAAATCAAGTGACGGTTAAACGGCTGTGTTTTAATCTGAATGTGTAATATAAGCACATCAAAGGGCCCGTATCCTCACTTTCAAACAGTAACGCCGATTTCCCCTAATACACTGCAATAATGCAAGCGCATTTTTTACTGCAAAAATCAGCGCGTCTGCGGAAAGACTAGACTATATTGATAAAGTTTTAAAAAAATATGTTAAGCATCCGTGCAACTAACTGATCATATTGTTTTGGTTTATTTGTTTATTATTTAGAAACAACTTAACTGTGGCAAATTTGATATCATTTTATTTAAAAAGAAAGAAAAGAAGAAAAAGCAGGTCCCTATGTCCGTATAAACTTTTTCTAGGGTGATTTAGTAGATAATTGCAGCAAAAGTTCAGCTAAAACCAAAAACGAATCTGATGACATCTTAAAACTTACTTAAATAAGAAACGTGTAATTTAGCTTTGGGTTTGTCTCAAAATGTGTAGTCTCTTCTTAATGCTAAAATAACACTGAACGTTACGGACAAAAAGGCGACCAAAATGAATAGTGACCGTTAAAGTTTTCAGCTAGCGGTCTCTTTCTCACAGTCTTGATTGTTTTAACTTTTATGGTCAAAGAATTAAATTCGATCAGTTATATGATTAAAACGAACTAAAAGCAGTAAGGTTTTTGGTCCGTCTGACTTTCTTGAGGACACCGAGCCAGACGTTGCCTGTTTATACTCTCCAGATCCGGGGGCGCCAGAGCAAAGTTAAGGTCAAGTTAGGCTTCAATTTTACATTGGACACACAAGTGAAAAACTCTTTAACGTTATTCCTCATTTCATTTCTCATTTCTCACGTTATTAGAAAATAATATTTTAATTACTGCAGAGTTTCAGGGAGCATTTTCCAACTATGGGGTTGCTTTCTTTGCTGCATTTGGAATTCCAAAGAATAGCATCGTAAACAAAGCCAAACGTGTCATTCACTCACAAGAGCAAACTTAAAAAAAAAGACAAGAAAAGGGAGGAAAAAAAGAAATAGGACCACAAATAAAATGGATATGAACTGCTAACCGTATTTAGAAAATGTTCTCACTGAGGGTAAAACGTGATCTGTTTAAAAAAAAAAAAAAAAAGATACTGCGCTTTAGTAAAGAGGAACATTATATGTTTTGTTCGATAAGGTAGCACAACTGTTGTAAAATGTAAATGGGTAAACAGATGCGAGGTAAAGAAAAGGAAGAATTGTTCGTAAATGGCGCGAACATCGCAGCTACATTAATTAGCCACACATAAAATAAAATAAAATAAAATAAAATAAATGAAGAGTATTCTAGAATATCCACGGGACAGAAAATGGAAAATAGTATAGACAGATCTTTTATTTACACTCCATGTTATATTCCGAAAACACACATTGACAGAAACAAGTGTTTCGATATCTGTCACAGTGGCTCATCGTCAACTTCTGACTGATTAAACTTTAAAAAAAAAATTCAGACAGCAAGGTTAGCCTCCCTAGGTATACACAGCAGCTCAGAAATAGCCCAAACAAAAACAGCATCAGTTTTACGTTACCATTTACGTAAACATGGAATGTTTTTTAATCTCAAAATATATCTAAGAAGTGATTTCTGAAATAATTCTAAAATAATGCAGTTCAAGTAGTTTTGAACACGCTGATATAAATATACACCATTTTCGAAAGGCCAGCATAAACTCTTAGGCTATTTATCAAGTTACTCATCACTTCGACTAGGACGCATCCCTTTGTCTATGCAATAAAATGATTTGACTGCTGACGGTTATTGGTGATTGCTCTGTGCTCGTCTGCTCAGACCACAGACGTTCAAAGCCAGATCAGTTGTTTTGGACTTGGCAGTGTGAATCTCGGAGTTCCACTGATTCCTGGATTTTTCTTCGTGTCAGAGTATCTTGGGAAACAAAGAAGATGAAGCTAACTGAATTCGGGCTAAAACTTGTCACTCAGTCACATTTGGAATGAATACACGGGTAAAGTAAAAATGTTGAAATGTCCTTCTCTTTTTCTGCATCTGTTTGAATCATTTCTCTGTAATCTGCTTGCAGTATTTGGGGCAAGATGAGTAACTGTGTTAAAATTACGCTAAAATGGTAGCAGCATTTACTGTTTATTGGTGTATTCCGTAAAGTTTTAACACATGAACTCATATATGGGGATACAACTCATGCTAATTTAATCCCAAAAGCACGTTCTTTCTTTCTTTCTTTCTTTCTTTCTTTCTTTCTTTCTTTCTTTCTTTCTTTCTTTCTTTCTTTCTTTCTTTCTTTCTTTCCACCATTTCTTAGTTGGAAAGCCATGCTGTAATGTGAATGGAATGCTTTGTCATTTGCAACGTTTTTTTTAAACCAAGGTCTTATATATGAAGCAGAAATCGGAATAAAAGATATTAACCTGGCTTGATGCACATAAAGATATGCGTCAGGTGTTTAGAATATACTGATACACACGAAAGAGAAACTTCAGGGAAATTAGCACTTCGTATAGCTTGGCTGTTGTTACTACAGACACAGTCAAACAGCCAGAGCCTTGTTTGCGATATAAGCAGCTACGAAAATTAAGCGGGCTCTAAATGTCATAAAATTAAATACAAAGTTGTGCACATACTGGTTACGTATCGTACTGACCAAATTTATTAGCTCACGTGCAGCCCGCGGCGCATATTTTGGGAATAAACCAAGGACATGATATTTCAGTAATTGTTTATGAATACCTTGTTGTACTCAAGGGGGAGCGAAAGATTAGTATGAGTCAAAAAAAATGCAGGCAACCAATGACCTGTCGTATGCGTTCACTTATGAGTTGCTCAAGACAGTTCCTAATGACTGATATTGATATATGGTAATTTCTTTACCGGATCACATGACACAATTACCTCAAGAATCGATCAAGATGAATTGCACGTCAGCCTACGTTTCCGATTTTTTCTCCCTCACGGGTCCTGTCCACACGCCTATGGTGCAATAGATGGACAAAGTTTAACACACTCGGGCTGCCTGTTCCTTCGCTGTAACGCTTAAGGAAGATATGACTGAGTACGATGATCGCAGCAACTGTGCGTCAAATATGTATTTACCGAGTTGCACGTACTATGTCTCGACGCCTGATTTTTCGTCGGTCTCCTCGTTTCTACCACAGACTACGTCGTGTCAAGTTAATTTTCCTTATTCTTCCAACATAGCTCAAGTCCAACCTGTTCGAGAAGTGTCTTTCAGGGACTATGGACTGGATCACCCGAGCAAATGGCATTACAGGGGCAATTACGCTTCCTACTACTCCACGGACGAGATAATGCACAGAGATCTAATCCAGTCATCGAACAGGGCGGAAATGATATTTAAAAACGATTCCGTGTACGGCCACCACGGCGGCACTAACTCATCGTGTAATTTCTTCACGAATGTCGGCAGAAATGGCGTCCTTCCTCAAGGATTTGATCAGTTTTTTGAGACTTTTAACACAGAGAAGCCCAACCCTGAGCTCTTCAAACAAAAGACAGAGTCCAGTCTCCCTGGAGATGCCGCATGTAATAAACAGTCTTCTGATACCTCTGAGCAACCGAAACGAGACCCAACTGAAAACACAGAGGAAGAATCTTCGATGTCAACTTGCGGAGAGGACAAGAACAACGGCTCAAGTAGGTACAGGGCATTAAACGGGGCTTAGAGCCAGTCCACTGCTTTGTCGGACCGTTTTTTATGTACATCTTTATAAGCATGCACAGGTTTTTATATACCCAATAAGATTTACTTTGCCGTTGTAAAAACATTTACGATGGGAAAGCGGTTTAGGTGGGCTTCAGCAATGTTATATGTGCATTCAATATTTTTAAAAAGTGAATTACACGTTGTTTGCATTAGTTGTAAACATGCCCCACAATGATTGTGGGCCATTTGCAATTTAATACATTCAGCAGCGAGAGGTCATTTTTGAGGGATTTGATATTTCCTGGATTTTTATTAAGAAACGCGGGACTCTTCCATTCATGTGCGCCTGCGTGCGTGCTGTATATATACGTATATATACACACGTGTGTGTGTCTGCGTGTATCTGCATGCCTGCATGTGTGTGTGTGTGTGTGTGTGTGTGTGTGTGTGTGTGAGTGTGTGTCTGTTTGAGCTCGTCAGTTTTGTGCGGTTTTGTTTGTGGTTGCAGGCTTGACAAGCCAGGAAACAGACAAAAACATGACAAAACGGATGTGTTTGTTTGCAATTAAAAATCGTAGCATCCGCAGTATCTATAAATAATTTCATTTTTTAGTGCACATGTTTAAATGTAATGAGCTGTACTTGCAAATATAATCAAGTTACATCTTTTTTTATAGGTGCAACAAAGTCCCGAAAAAAGAGGTGCCCATATTCTAAATACCAGATCCGAGAACTTGAACGAGAATTCTTTTTCAACGTATACATAAACAAAGAGAAACGCCTACAGTTGTCAAGGATGTTAAATCTAACTGATCGACAAGTGAAGATTTGGTTCCAGAACCGAAGAATGAAAGAGAAAAAGCTCAACCGCGATCGGCTCCAGTATTTCACTGGAAATCCTTTATTCTGAATTCATGGCATTTTAGGCAAAGCCTGATTCGGCCTCCGTAGTGTGCCGGCTATCCTCGGTTCATTCTATGCATCTGAAAGACAGACAGAGAGATTCCACAATGACAAACTGAATAATGGTTAAAAAGGTCAGATATATATTTTTTAACTATGCAAAGCTTTTGGTATCAAACATATTAACTCTTACCTCAGTGCAAATTGTACACAGATTATTTAAGACAAATGTTCAAAGAAAATCCGGGAAAAAAAAATCAAAATATATGTAGAATATGAAGGGTACCTCGACAATCTTTTCCTATTCTCTCGGTAAATCGAGAAAGCCGCTGAAATGTAATCGTCCTTCATGCACATATTTATTTATTGCATTTTACAATGTCCATTGCAATACTTAATTCACAAACATTGCAGTAAGCAACAAAAACTCGATTACAGTAATCAGTACGTAATTTCATAATCGTAGTCTTGTGTATGCCTTTATTTGTTAGACGCATGTAATGTATTGATGTATCAAATAAACCAAAACATTGCAAATTGTTTTGATGGTTTGCATTCACTGTTCTCCTGTGTGAATATGGACGCGGGTCTGTGTTAAAATGCAATTAGTTCAGAATGTCACAGTCGAATCTGCATATATACAACACGACAAACCAGTTGCCGAGAAATGACCGACTATGATGGGATTTTTGGAGATTGACTGGAATTTGTACTACGGAATAATCAATGATCGTTTAGAAAACTACGATAAGTGTGATTACTGTGTAGTCTACTGCAGTAAACATGGAAACAGAGAAGGTGGACTACGAAACCTCGAGGTGGCCTACTATTTAAAGGTGAAAACACAAGATTAGGCCTAAACACCGAACCACGCTCCAGTTCCTTTATTCCCTTTTTGTTGTTTTACACTGAGGGTGTTTACCAAACCTTGAACTGTCTAGACAGTATAATAAAGTCTAGTTGTAAATGTCTAAATTGGGGCTATTGGACCCTCTGGTCACTCCAAATGCGACTTCGCCCCTTACAAATCGCAAAAGATTCAAGCGCTTTTAAAGTGAATTTTAGGGTTCCGCGCGACGGTAATTTCTTTACTTATACCCCAAATAAAAATGGGAAAAAAGCATCACCTATTAGATGTCCGCCAAACCCAATAAGTAATATTCCATGAGTTATTTCAATTACTTGGCCCGCAGCAATAAGTTAACCGATGCGGTGGTTTATTTTAACAAGTCTGGAAAATTGGTTGTAAACTTACTTTTTTTCTAAACTGATAAATTAATGTGAATGAAGGATGTATTAGCAAATTTAAATACTGTATTTGAACTTCTATAATGTCAAGGTCGTCACCTCCTAACCTTTTTGGATAAGTACAGGCGTCTTTTCTCTGTTGTCTGTGAGAAACTACGCCCTCCCAGAAATATCTGCAGTGCAGCACAACTCAACATGGCCGCTCGACCCTCTGTTTCCTTCAATTGAACACAAGCACATTCCTCATTCCGCTTAGACTTACAGTTTCATCCAACAAAGTCGATTCGAATTAATCTACTATTTGCAGCTATGAGGACGAACTAAGACGTGCTCTGCAACTGCACCTCTTTCTTTTTTCTCTCTTTAAAAAACCTCTAAAATTCCAGTGAGCTTCCAAATCATTAGAACACTTGGTCTTAGATAAATAAAAGTATGACTATTCGGCTGTTTTGGCGCTTTCTAGGTTTCAGATGGATCTTTACCGTATTTTCGTCAGATTTCTTTTTTCAAAGCATGAATTAAGACAGTTAACGTGTATTGTATGAGTGCCTAGAGAAGGCAACGCGATTACGTTAAAAAAAAAAAGAATAAAGCGAAACAAATAAAAACAAAATAAACAAAGTCAAAAAAGAAAAAGAAATCTGGTTACAACACTAGCTCATTTTAATTGTTAATTACAGCGCATAGCTTAGTGTAAAAGTATGCTGTGACTCCTGATTTTTCAGTACACCATGTAACCATTAAATTAATTCCTCAGTCCCGCGAGGACACTGTGTCTGCGTACGTCAGTTGTAACACTCTGTAATTACATCTAATGTCTAGAATAACAACAAAATTAAAACCCGCTTAGAGGGAATGCAACCGATAACTTACACGAGAAATGAACTTTCACAGTTAGTTATTACCCGTTATAGTACACTGCGCTGCGACTGTGTTTTCGTGTTGAAATAAGCGTTTGGTATTGGTCTGGTCATCTTCGGCAAGCTGTTGGTTCTTATTGTTACCACACGAGGGCGGACTTACAGCGAGAATTGCACTGGGTAGTGGAATCAAAATGCTTTTTTTCTCTCTCCTTTTCTGTGTTGTTAGACTTACAACAGTTTTGAAGGAGGGCCTGGCGAATATGTCGACCTCTAACTCTCATGTCACGCATTCTCTCACTACACGTTTTTATTCATGTATTCTTTGTCTTTCAACTGCTTTGCCATGTCTTCATTATTACTACCAAATCTAGGGATGTAAAGATTACATATTGCGATTTTATTTTACTTTAGATCAGTCTCACATGATGCTTGTTTAATGAATGACTGTTGCTAATTTTTATTTATTTATTTATGTGGTACCTAAGATGGCTGTTTTTAATTAATGTGGTATGGTCAAACAGACTATAACGCTACTCGTAGAGTGTCTGAAAATAAACGATCGCTTAGTCTCTCCTCGTCAAAAATCATGAACTAATGCGGGCCGATGATGTGTTTTTTGAGGACGTATTTCAGGGCAAATTTGTAATTTTCCCTGTAGCCGTTTTGTGGTCACCTTTTCTGTCACATTTAGATTAGGATTTTAAGAAACTGGGTATGTTTATGACTGAAATCAAAATGACTGTGGGTTGCTTCGCCTACCCAGACGAGGACACTCTGTTCGACCCTCAATAGAAATACACTTCTTACGGGTCTAATGTTGATTTTTAGAACAATCATATGTTTAATGGTTGCTTTCAGTCTCACACTATATTTAAGTTCTTAGTTGTAGTCGATGTTCACAGCCGTATAAAGTCACCTTTTATTTTATTTAGAGAACAGCCATGTTGCGCCTTTTTGTTTGTACACAGAATGCGCAGAGGCCAGATTATCATGCGAAATTATATAAAGCAGTGCGGCTCTAAAACTTTAAGCGTTTAATTTAAAATAGAGATTAAAATCTACGTTCAAATAACACACCAGTTAATTAATGACGTTCCGTGGTCTCGGATATTATACGTTAGAAAATGAACATTAATATTTTACTTAAACTATTTCTGAAAGAGCGGATTGTCGTGTCATTCACTGTTAAGTGAAATGCACAGACCTGATGCCTGTTTCTCTGTTACATAAAACACTGTGTTGCTGTCTTTTTCAAATGTAACTTCTATTTCGGTGCCAGATATTACAATCTGTTTTGTTATCTGTGTGGACTGTTTGTTAATGGAAGCCGCGTGACTCTAAATTAAGACAGCAAAAAGATTTCCGAACACGAAATGAGGCATTTTAGTTGTGCGCCAGTGTATTTTATATTTATAGTTTTACCAAAAATAAGATCAAATGAAATAAATAAAAATAAATACAAAAAATAAGAAAGAAATAATAAGAGTAAGAAAAACATTTTCTACATGAACTGGTTCGTAGAAACAATGACACAATTTCAGTCCATGATGGTGACACAGAGACTTGTTTGGGCCGTCACAGGCAGTCTATTCTACTGTGTAATAAAACTGATCAAAATATTTACATGCATACTACATAGTAATAAATACAACACATCCCTAAATCAGCATGTAAAATTTTATTCAGCCTTGGTCAATAAAATAGCTGTGAATCAAATAATTTCATTTTGCAATGAGCATTTATGTTTAGTAGAAGAAAAGAAACCATCATCAAAAACCAAATACTTATTTTACAAAAAAAACAAAAACCCAAAACCCTCTTTTATTTTTACGTGTAACAAATAAATATTCCATTCATATATTGCACTCCATTTATAAAAGTACTAAGACTCCCCGCGCTAGTCTAACGTTAATCACGCTGCGTTATGTTATTAATATAGAGGAAATGAATAATGACTGAATAATGAATAATGAATGATATGCTTGAATGTGTATAAGACGTTTCTGAGCGGCCTGGACATCGAGCAACGACAGACACTGTGAAGTTTACAATAACATAAACAATTTGTTGAACAGCATTTCAATTCATACAGTTCCATCCACAAAAAAAAGAGTAACTATGTCAACAATACTGGGGGTGCAGGCTGCAGGGTAGACTGCTTTACATGTTTTTTTAGTCTAGATTCTCGAGGTCTCCGCAGAAATTGTTCAGACTTAACTGTCTACAGAAAATAGCACAGTACCGAGTATAATATGGACGCTATGCAAACCAGTCAATGAACTGAAAATGTCGTATGCTGGCCTAACAGATCTCGCCTTTTCTTGTGATAATCCTGATATTTCCTTCTCTGTGAATCTAACTCTTGACTCTTTGAACAAGTCGTGCTTTCAAAAGACACAAACGGTTCAAAGTTATCAGGGAAGTCTTTAATGCAGCGTTGTCTCTATTTAATATGAAAGAATAAATCAACGCCCCTTTAAAACCTTTTGCTTATTGCATGGCAACACAGTAGCTTGAGAATGATACGCTCAAAGCCGAAGGAAAATGCAAAGTCTGGTAAATATGCTGTTCCTCAAGTTGCTCCTCTTCGTCATGATATTAATATTGGGGCTTGAAATACCCGCACGTTATGCAACTGCTCTACATGGATATTTAGCTTGCACGTGCCTGATCATCTACGTATTCCTCGATTTTTTTTTTCAGTAAATTTTGGAAATTTAGTTCATTGGAACATAGTGACATTGCTCATCTTGAACTTGAGTTGACTTTGTAAACGTTCGAAAAGAGTGCTCTTACAAGAATCTTTTTTATTGTAACTGTTCTTAAGCCAAATTTAAATAGTCGTACTTCATAAACGGCGCCCACTTTCACCTTTATTTTAAGTCTCAAATAAAGGGTAGAGTTAAATTACTCTCCACCTTTTGTCCGATTTGGAATCAATTTCAAGTCCGTGTTCTAGGTGTCGCTGTTGACCACGTCTGCGGATCCAAATCATGTGTCAATGTGTCCACGTGATGGGAAAGAGGCTGCGTCTCAAGGCCATTTTCAAATTTCATTGGAGAGATTGTCATGTGGTGGTAGGGAGAGACTCTGAGTAACACGGGGATTGTTTTGCTAGATATGTCAGCTTACAAAGGAGATCTCTCTCCTCTTTAAAAACCTCTCCAAAATGTCCTTTCCCAGTAGCGCTCCAGCTGCAAATACGTTTTTGGTAGATTCTCTGATTGGTGCTTGCAGAACCGACAGTTTTTACTCCAGCAGCAACATGTACATGCCACCCAGTGCTGATATGGGAACTTACGGAATGCAAACCTGTGGACTCCTACCGTCTCTCGGCAAACGAGGCGACGTTAACCACCAAAATATGGGCATGAACGTCCACTCGTACATACCTCAAATTGATACCTGGGCAGATCCGAGTAGGTCTTGCCGAATAGAACAACCGTCTAACCAGATGCCCACTTGCACATTTTCACAAAGCATAAAAGAAGAAAGTAACTGCTGTATGTACTCCGACAAAAGAGTAAAGGTCAGCTCGTCCGAGATACCCACCTACTCTAATCTAATTCCTGAGCCGTGTTCGGTTGACGGTCCCGAGATTCCCGTACCGGGCTACTTCAGACTGAGCCAAACTTATGCGACCGCGAAAAACCCGGACTATGGCCACGAGACGACGAGCCCCAACACTACGTTGATGCAGCTCAACAGGGTGACTCCCAAATCCCAAGCACCGTCCTTTGTCGAAGTGGAAAAGAAACTCCCCGAAATTCCGCACAACCGAGAAACTAGGACACCTACTCCGGCGGAGAGCCCAGATCCAAAGTCGAGCTCACAGGAGGAGAAGAACTGCTCTACTGAAGCGTCCGTCTCCAGCCCTGAATTGCCACACAAGGAAGCGAAAGGTGGGTACAATAAAAGAATTAATCGCGTCGCGGTGTAATGCGAACGTTCCAGCATCATAAAACCCAATATAAAACACAAACAACCCGAAAGTCGTAATGTTTAATGAGAGCCTTACTCAGGTTGCAGTAAAAGGCTTTGCAGGAAACGGTCTTCGACTGCGCTGTGCATTACCATAAAATACCTATTGTGACTAGGGTCTTTCAAGCTCTTCCTGTCGGCTTATCCAAGTATAAGTTTTGGAGATAAATATTTTATTTGGTCATTGCACGACACTGAAGCAAATTTAGATATCTCGGATGAGCCCTCGTATTTTTAAGCTATTTGAAAACAGTTTGATTTGCATTGTTTCATGCGCGCAATTCCAGCTCTACAATTCTAATGATCAGGATTTTTCCAACATGTTTTATTTCATATCTCAAATGTATTCTGATTTAGAAAAAAATCAGACTAATAAAATACAATATTTCCGTTGGCCAAATACTAAACCTTAGATAATAAACCTTGGTATGTTCTTGAAAATATATGTACTGTCAAATTAGTGAGATGGACTAATATAGCCTATGTGGCAAGAACAAAAGAATTCCGACTAATTTAGTAATTTAATTGTTGCAACCATCTTAAGCATGATACTAATATATTGAGTATTTTGTTAAATGAATGCATATTTAATGATTTGGATTGTTTTTTTCCACAATTTGTTGTTACAAGCGTTTATAGATGGATAGATCTATCTGCCTGCCTATCTATCTATCTATCTATCTATCTATCTATCTATCTATCTATCTATCTATCTATCTATCTATCTATCTATGTATCTATCTATCTATCTATTTATCTAGATAGACAGATAGATAGATAGATAGATAGATAGATAGATAGATAGATAGATAAGTGTATAAGAATACGTGTATATGCGTATAAGGTAATATTTGTTTTTCAGATGTAGCATAGATAGATAGATAGACAGACAGACAGACAGAGAGATAGATAAATAGATAGATAGATAAGTGTATAAGAATACGTATATATGCGTATAAGGTAATATTTATTTTGCAAATGTAGCATAGATAGATAGATAGATAGATAGATAGGGATAATGTGAAGTTTAAAGATCATTAAAATTATTCGGAGTGGAAAAGCGTAGTCGTACGTGCGCCGAGAGTAACAGACTATATTAGGCCAGGGGTCTTCCTGTATGAATAACTGACATAACTGACTGTTCTTATTTCGTTTCAGACTGCAAAACCGACACTCCAACCAGCAACTGGTTAACTGCAAAGAGTGGAAGGAAAAAGAGATGCCCATACACCAAACATCAGACCTTGGAATTAGAAAAGGAGTTTTTATTCAACATGTACCTGACTCGAGAGCGCCGTCTAGAGATCAGTAAAAGTGTGAACCTCACTGACAGACAAGTCAAGATCTGGTTCCAAAATCGTAGGATGAAGCTAAAAAAGATGAGTCGAGAAAATCGAATCCGGGAACTTACCTCAAATTTGACCTTCTCGTGAGCATGCAGTGGAACGTGCTTACGAAGGTCTTCCTCAGCTCCTCTCAAAGCGATACCATGGAGCCACTGGACACTGTTTTTATTTTTTATTTCACTCTCTGATACTGTGATTGTTGCTGCATCGTTTTCATTTTTTAATTGTATTTACTTCGTGGTATTCTAAAGGTGACGCATTGTGTAATTTAAATATGTTTCACAGGGTAAAATGGTGTGGTTTAGGTCTTAACTTATGGAAAATGACGGACGTACCTGTAGAAAGTGTTTTGTTGGTTCGTTTTTCGCTGGGTGAAAAGAAAACGTCGCACGAAGACACTTGCTTTGAAAATCATCGGAAAACATGACTTTGGACACGAAAGCACATTGACTGTTTGTAACTGAATGGTAAACATTCTTCATTGAGTACTGAACGTGTACATTTGTTCGAAATCTTTGGCATATAAAGCTCCATGTAAAGTAAACGTGATAGCCGATATTAAAATATCAGTGTAAATCTAATGCATGGTGTGGCATGTATACTGTAATAAATTGTTTCTGTCAAAATATTTGTTGTGTACTGTGGATTGCTCTGTCTACAAACAGCTCTGAAATGGAAACCGCACGCCTTGCAAATTCATAAGCCCTCCAGGCATTAATGATATCATTGCAGCCCTAAATGCGATAACATCTTCTTGGCCACAAAAAAGAGCTGAACTAACAAACCACCAAAACCTTAATGCTGTATGACAAAAAACTCTGCAATTTCGACTGGTTTGTGGTCCTACGTCATAACAAAATCCATGGCCAGTTCGTTAGAATAGAAATCACAAATAGAAGTTCAAACGAATAATCCGAAGTATACGTTCTACTGTTTAAAACCGCCTGTGAAAAGAATAAGGTAGAAGAGAAGAAGTATCGTGCCGATTTTAGGTGTTTTTTTTTCAGATTTCGTGTTTAATGGAAGTTGTTTGCACCAATTAGCCGGAATAAAGTAACGCTGTAGGTAAAATATTTAAATATGCTAATGGTTTTGTGTACACATAGTTTGCAATACTGAAAAAATGACATGCTCAGTCATACTGAATCGTGAGCTACGCATTCGCCTCAGGTGATGTTGCAGAGATTTGCCGTCTCAGATATTTCAAAGAGCGGTTCACCCTTTGCGAGGGATATAATTTATAATCTATCAGATACAGTAAATCAGATTTCAGTGTCGAGCGGTCGCTCTAAACATCGCGATTTTGGAAGATGATATTTAAAGGGCAATGTTTAGGTTAGGCCTAGTCCGTGAAGTTCTGCATGTAGAAATGATAAGGCCAGTGATACACGAAGACAAACAGACAGACACACGCACACACACACACACATAAAAAGTGAGAAAAAACACGTGGATCACATCATCATTTGACATCGTTTTACGCAGGCATCTCTTTCTCCGAGTAATGCAGTCTACAGAGGTTTCCTCCCTTGTATCATGCCCATACACACACACATACACATACAGAGAAGAGGGAGGGAGGGGGGGGTGGAAAACAGTACTAATCCTCTTTATGCATATATGGCGGACCTGAAGATTTGTACCAGTTGCGCAAACAGATTTTCATTAAATTCGCAAACAAATTTGATGATAGATTGTGATGTATTTTAACAACAAATGACGGTGATGATCTGTGATTTTTTTCTTGTCCACTCTTTCAAAATACCGTTCTCCTTAGGGTCAGTTTTTTTCTTCCAGAAACACGCGGCGTACTGTTTTATACCTGGTGATAAAAATATCTTTGAAGTGCACCGAATAGTGTCCTCCAAATGCTGTGAATTCTGCAATTCTATTCCCCTTGCGACTGACAACAAGCGGAGAAAACCTTCCATTATTATTATTATTAGTATTATTATTATTATTATTATTATTTAATTCAATCACACGCATTTCACTCTGCTACGTAAAGAATCCATTTTATTAAGGTCACGTTAATGTATAATCAAATGCACCTCGTAAAATCTTTATTGACAGACGTAAAAACATTATGACTTTCTTCTTAATAAATACAATAAGTATACAAATATTACTTCCTGTGTCAAACTTACAGGACCACCTTAACAAATGAAAGTACTAACCGTTGCAGAAACACGGAAAGCGTGTAAAATATGACAATCCGCAAGGAAACGGCGGTTCGTTATTTTACTACATGTTATTACGTTTATTTTACGAGGACTTAAAACTCAGTACTCTATAAAATACTTTACAAGGTCAGGGGATATGACATACCTTATGACGATATCTTGTAAGGTTTCACACAGAGTCCAAATAATTTGCAAAGGCATCAATGTTGAGTGGTGCTTGTGAAATAAATGAGTGTATTAATCTGTCCGTGTAAAAAAAATAGTCCGTTACCACCTCCATGACTGCCGCGTTTTTAAAGCGCCAAGAAAAACAGGATACAGTTGGATGCAGAATATAGTTTGCGCTTCACTCCTACAATAATCACAGATCGTGAGTTTGGTTATGAAAAATAAAATTTAAAAAATCCAAATCAAACATAGGGTTATAAGCGGATTGATTTACTCACTGTATTGGTAAATATGATCACGTGATTCATGTAACCAATCACTGAAGATGAAGCCCGCAAAAATACTATGATTGTTCGGAGGCAAGGTTTCCGTAACAGTGTAACCTTTTATATGGATACGAAGTGATCCAAAAATGTCGACTAGTACTACTCTAAGCAACTATTATGTGGACTCTATAATGGGACACGAAGCAGAGGACGCCTATGGAGCGCGTTATGTCCAGAGCTCACATACTACGACCTCAAGGCCATCAGGTGTTGGGGAAAATGCAGATTTTTCCTCTTGCAGCTTTGCGCCTAAGTCTGCCGTGTTCTCAACGTCCTGGTCCTCGGTTCACCCCCAGTCTCCTGCAGCTGTGTCCGGAATTTACCATCCTTATGTTCACCAGTCCCATCTTGCCGGCACAGACAACAGATATGTACGGTCATGGATAGATCCGATCTCAAACCATGTATCTTTGTCCGGTTTCCATTCCAACGGCAGGCACTATGGAACAAAGCCTGAAGGTTTACCAGCGAAAAGGACTGAGAGCTCCGCGTTTGAGGCTGAGCCTACGGGCGCCTCTGATTATGCCTGCGGGGCGGTTTCTGAGTGCGCCGAGAAAGCTACCAAAGAAACTGTTGGCAGTGATATTTCGAGCGAGCCAAAAGACGAGAAACAACAACAACTTGACCCGAGTAAGTAGAAGAAATTGCCCCGTGATTTACAGCCTTAAGAACTGTACGAGCAGGGTGTGTAAAACCAGTGGTTTTACTAACCTATAAAAGTGTCTGAGCTCTTACCACAGGCTGAAAAAAATGTGCAAGGTTGTAAACCGGGTATTTAGAACAAAACTGTGATAATAATTGTGCCTGCAAATTCAGACTCGACTATCTCTAATGATTATTGCCACTGCTATGGAGTTTGTCAAACAAAATGAATTGATATGTGGTTTTTAGAGTGGTCTAGCAGTGCATGCAATTTACTTGCTAATTTGTTTATTTATTTATTATTTATCCTAATGTTTTGCTTTGTGTTACTGATTCCTCTTCCTATTAATTTGGGCTTTTTTTTCTCTACAGGCAACCCGGCCGCAAACTGGATTCATGCGCGTTCAACACGAAAGAAACGATGTCCGTACACAAAATACCAGACTCTAGAACTGGAAAAAGAATTTCTTTATAACATGTATTTGACAAGGGATCGCCGCTATGAAGTCGCACGAATTCTGAATCTAACCGAGAGGCAGGTTAAAATCTGGTTTCAAAACAGAAGAATGAAAATGAAGAAGATGAACAGAGAGAGGGCCAGTGACGAGCCGCAGTGATGAATCCGCGGGCCAAAATAAGCGTCATTTTATGTAAATGTTTTCTGTTGTGATTAGAACTTATGTTGGTCAGGGCTTTATTTTTTATATTTAGTTTGTTACCACATTATTTCATAACTAAACTGAGCAAGCCTGCAAACATGCTCTCTCTCGCTGTCTCTCTCTCTCTCTATCTCCCTGTCCCTCTGATACAATGCAAATTAAGTGTCTTAATCTAATTTCATTTGGGACTCTTTAAACTGAATTTGTAAATTCTGACAGTTTACCCTATATGGGAAACGTGCGCATGCAACAGTGCAAACGTGCCAGTATTTACATGATTGTGCAAAGCCTTAACGAGTACATTGGTTTTAGGACTACAAAGTGTAACATAAGGGGTAATTCGTTTGTATATAAGACAGAAGGCGCTTTTGAGAGCCGGCTATGTCCTCTGTCCAGTTGGCTATGGCCTAACTTGTGGTCAAGAGCAGTAAGAAGCGGCCTATCTTAACCTGTAATTTTCAGTGCCAACACTATTAGCTTTCGCTTAGCGTGGTTTTGTTTGAGGGAGAGAATACCGAGAATAACGATAGCGAAATTAGTGTACATCCAAGCTCTGATGGACACTGTTTTATCTCTTATCCCTTTGTAGGCTAGTCTGCCTTTACGTTGAAATGATGTCCGCATGACAAAAACAAAGGGAGATCATAGGCCACGATGGCGTTATGGAACTTACACACCGTACAAGTTACCTGATGATATCGTATAATACGTAAAATACTTAATTTAGTTGTCCAAAGCGTCCCTGCATATGGACATGTTCAGACAGCGAACCACTAATTCACACGTTACTTATGTTTTACTGTGTAACAGCAGCAGGTAGAATTTGAAATATATACAGAAAAGGTGTACATAATCTTAAGTGTATAATATTTCGGTAAAATACATCAGGTATAGATCTGTCTGTTGACTCTCGCGTATCCCCATGAACGAAGGAAAATTTTGGAGACGAAGAGAGTGAATGTGCCGAATCCCATTGTGCTTCAAATGTGCACTTATTCAGCTGGATTTTAGCTATTAGAAAACGTTATTTTCTTTTTTGACAGAGCTCGACAAATAAAAACAACCGAATCTTTCGACTGGACGCTGTCTATGTTTGAAATTTCCAAATACGTTTGATTTCACGTAAATCCTTTGGAAAGGAAGACGTTATTTTTCGTTGGACACTGAACAGGACTGCATTGTTCGAGAATACTGAGCAACCCAATAAAGACTTTATGATTGGGAAAGGTGTTGCATGGATCCCCAATTTATTGTCAAACTTGTACCTATAATTACTTTAAAGCAGGAAGAACCGTGGCCCAATAAAGCCATAGACATGGCTAGACGTCTGGTCTAAATGAGTTTATGGGCCAGGGCCGTAATTGCTCCCCTCTTTGAAACCATCTTAGTTGGGTGTTTGTGTCTGTTGCTGACAAATAAGAATGCAGACACTTTTCTACGGGGTGTCTGCTCGATAAATTGTCTGTCCGTGAGACTGAAAAGAAATCGACCCCCAACACGCAGAAAGTCACGTTTATTCACCAACTGCATCTCCTTTTCAGTCTGCAAAACTTCACTTTGACTGTCGCTTAAAGTCGCTTTAGCTGTGTCGTATGCTAAAATACTGAATTTGGACAAATTAGATACAATCGTCACAGTGAGCAGAGCAGGGAATGTAAAATATTGACGTGGTTAAAATCGTTATTCAGGGCTCTCTAATCAACAATACAGAGCCAAATAGGTTATGTGATATTTACATGTCAGTGTCATTTGCATGTGCAGCATTTTCAGGTAGCCTTGTAGTAAAACTAGGAGTCAAAACAAATATTTTCGTTGATTTATTGTTCATTATACTGAAACTGTTGAATTTTTCTGGTAGTGAAAACTCATTAATGAATGAGAGACTGAACCAAGTGGAAATAATGACCACTAGAGGGCAATGCGGCTCTATGGAAATGTGGGGGCAACGAGTAGTGCAGAAATAAATGCGTCTTAAAATGGACCGTACTCGTATTATTATGATGTTTATGTCAAAGACATTTAGATTTCTTTGACAAATTCAGACAGTGTTATTTCTGCAAAGCAACTTAAAAACCAGAGAAACACTGCTGGACCGACAAAATGTGAAACACGCATGATAGATAATGCAGCCGCGAGGACAGAGACCGTTCCTGAATCCAGTAGTATTCACTGTGTTTTCCTCTCTTGGCTGAGAGCGTGTCACTGCAAAAGAATACCTGGAACCAGTAACACATTCAGACTTTAAGTTTACAGTCTCTGGGCAACGCGGCCGGCCAGAGCAAAAAATACCGCCGCCCCTCCCCCCCAAAAAGAATAAGATAAACAAAAGCAAAAGAAAAAGAAAAAACAACATACAAACAAACAAACAAAGAAAAAGACATGAAAGATGACGGAGTGTAATTGAGGATTACAGCACTTTCTTAAGACATTTTGTTTATTAAAACGTTGTATAGTCATAGTTATTTGTCTTGCATATATGTGCAGTCTGACAGGACAATTTGACTGATGTTAAAAAAAAATCAATATCCTGTATTAAAAGACACCCGCCCAGAACGGGGACACACCCAGTTGTGCTACGGAAATACGCGACATCGGATAGATCACGACAGAACAGTATTCGAAACCTAGTCTAACATACAAAGAGGTGAGCGTATAAACGGTATGAGCAGATAAGCATATTATTTCATGCTACAAAATAAAAGGTTATAAAAAAAAATATATGTCCTTCAATGCTTAATATCCTCCTCGTTTTTCCCGTTTACTTCATTCATATTCATGTCCGATCTCTGATCTAATTTGAATTAAATAGCGAGGATAAGCAATAGCACAACAGCCATCTTCAGTGCTTTGAGATCCTATTTCTACTGCATTCAGTCTGCTACTTGTCAATAAAAGGTTATTAGCCTCGGACTAGAGGCACTGTACGGTTTATAGGCTACTGATATGTCAACCCCCAACATAAACAATGAAAACTTATCTGAATGTAAATGGAATCAACTAGCCCACAGTAGGCTGATGCCCAAACCCTGCAGCGTCCCATAATAGTAGCTAACTTCAATTATAAGTGCATTTATGCCGAGGTGTACTGGTCTGGCGCCAGTTCACTGACTATTTCTGTTTCCTTTCATTTTTCGTAAAACAAAAACAATAATACAATCATAACAACTGTGTAACATGCACAATATGAAATGCAGTTTCCTCGATTTTCTTTCGACTTCACTGTTCTAGATTACACATATTATTGCACACTTTCACACACACACACACACACACACACACACACACACACACACACACACACACAACAGCATCAAAAATCAAAACAAAACAAAACAGAACAAAAGAACGTATGCGATGATATTCTACAGTTTCTCAGGCCAGCAAGTTGTTCTAATCAATAATACCATTATTTAAGTGTAGTCAGAAATTCATTTATACTTATCATCTGTCAACTGCGGCCTACAGTCAGTGTCGTAAAGTACCATCCCGATTAAAGAGTATCCTGAAGACCTGGTTGTGACCGAAAGTGTAATGAATTGGCCTCAGAGTTGGTGTTATTATTATTATTATTATTATTATTATTATTATTATTATTATTATTATCGGTGCTGTTGTTGTTGTTGTTGCCGTTGTTTTTCTCTTTTCTGTTCTCATTTTACGAATAACATTGTCCTTTTCTTCCACTACACTAGTATAATGAACTGATAATCGCGGGTTGATATTGATGATGTGGTAGAAGCCGAGAACACACAGAGGCTATACGTTTCCATTAAGGACAAATCTGTATAAACCGCGCCACGTCAGGCCTGCCATATGTCCCTGCACCGTCGTGATCAAAAACCAAATGCCACTCGGTTTAAGGTGTGCCTGAGCGCTGTGACGGCCTCCAATCGCTCCCTGACCGACGAATTTGAGAAACCCTTCGGAATCAGGGGGTTCAGCAAATTGACTACTCAATAACTGGCGCCCTCAATCATATTTGAGCCTTCGGCATTTCTAAGTAACGATCTGACAGTACAAATGAGTTCCTACTTTGTCAACCCACTCCTTTCATATAGTTCACATTAGGCGAGGCATTTCCTCTTTGGATCAGCTTTTCCACAGCTCGCGGACGGGTAGGCATATGATGGCTTTTTGCAACAATGCTAGTTTCCAACATATTACACAGATTCGGAAAAAAAATGTCATTATGGGAGCCCAGCAATGCAGGGCATAAGTTATCAACCGAATCCTGGTGGAATTACGTGTCACAGTGACCGCTCTAAATTTTACGGATACGATAACTTACAAAGACAGCAGCTCTTTACGACACTGCGCGAGGCCGGACTGCTACGGCGCCCCGACTGTAAATCGTACAGTGGTAATACTGGCGAGCTACCAGAACGCCTAAATCAGAACTCGTCCCCCTTCTCAGATGTTCCCCGGGATGAGACCTCAAGGTTGGGTATCGTAAAACTGGCTTTCAAATCACGCAAGGGCCTCTCTCTCCCCCTCTCTATCTTTCACTTCCCTTGTTTTGCAGATATTTTTCTATATTTGGTTGGCCTATGATGGCATTTTTCAAAGCTCAGCTCCAATGTGCTTTTACAGGCCTGCCGACGGGTAGGAATAGATATGTGTTGGATTTTAACTTTGTCTAGTTCCTACTTACAGAGGAAAAGGCAGGCAGTCATAGCCCAGAGCAGCCTCACAACCCAGCAGCTGGACCGAGAATGGCTTTTAATCCCTCCAAGTCAGAATCAGGGGAATCTCTCACAGCTCGACTCTGGAACAAAGGTCAAGTGAAAATATGGCTTCAAAACAGCAGAATGAAATGGAAAAGGATCACTCCACACCTATATTCAGTGCACTCAGCCGAGACTTGGAAAAGACTGTTGACGGAAATGGTATTATAATAATCGTTTGAGTAAATTATTGTTGTTGTTGTTGTTGTTGTTAGTAATATTAGTTTTACTATTTCAGTTACTTTGTTCCTTTGCAGTAATAACTGCAATTTTTGCTGTTGGCATTCATGGTAATAGTAATACTATGATAAAACAATATTTTTTTCAAGTCCAATATTTTTTGAATAATTATTTTCTGTTCTGTTATTTTCTTTTCTGGCTGTCTTTTTTTTAATTTGTTGATTCTGTCATTAATCTGTAGGTAAGAAATTACTGAAAAAAACTATTGAACTATTGAAAAAAAAGTTCTAATTTCGATAGCATACAAGTCTTTCAAATCTTTGATGCAAGTTAAGTTCTGTTATTTTGAATGTAACGTGTTGATCTCTGACATGATTGTTTTTGTGACGTAATCAATATATAAGCACTATAATTCCGCCGACTTGCTGTCTGTATAATTCTACACCCAGAACGCTGATTTTCGTCCGAACTGGGTAAAAGTCGTCAAAATGATAAGCACTGATAAGCATGTCAGACATCATTGTTTATTTTCCTGTGTAACTTTTAGACGGGTTGCATAATAATTAATAATTTATGCGTTAGATATAATTAATTTTATAATTTGTTATCTCGCTTTCTTTCTTCATGTAGCCTATTTATTAATTTAAGGGGGGAGGGCAATATACGTTCGAATGGATTATCAACACCTCGGTTGTAATAATAGTTCTATCATTCTGTTTTAAGTATATACAGTTCCATCTATTTAATTTTAAAATTAAATTTCGCGTAAATTGAAAAAAAGAAAGAAAGAAAAGAAAAAACAGCAACACCAAAATAAAATCATGAATGTCTAAATGAAACTATTTTGCCGCTTAACACCAGAAAGAAAATCCTTTAAAATGTCTGTGTAACATGAAACAGTAGATATACCCCTTGCACCTAACAATCTTCGTATACTTTCTGAAATAACTAATAGCAAAGCACATTATATAGACTCATACACTTTTTAATTTTGTTTCGTTTAAACTGAGGGTGTAATAAATATCTTAACTAACCAGAGCATTTCGCTTCCGATCATTACACACATTTTCACAAACCTTGGCACTGAGAGGAAATAAATGTTCTAAAAAATTGTTTGGCGTTACCTTCACGTTCTCTTAACTAACTGACATAATTCTGCAAAATATGATATAATAGATAAGGATTTAGTTACAAATTCGAAGTTTGTGATTTTTTTTTTTTTATCTAACAACACTGTGAGAGAGAGAGAGGGAGGAGAGAGAAAGAGAGGGAGAGAGAGAGAGAGAGAGAGAGAGAGAGAGAGAGAGAGAAGAGAGAAAGAGATGCAAAACCACTTATTTGTTTTCCAATAAACATCAAAGTCGCCCACAGTCACCCAAAATTAGAACCTCTGAATATATCTAGCGCCATTTATTTTACTGTCGTTTACGATTTGAGCAGATCAAAAATATTTGACACAAGGAGCGGAATTGTGAAGCAAAAAAAGCGTTGTATGGTTTAAAGCTATAAGGGAATGGCCTTGGTGATTATGCGCAAAACGGACAGGGAATTGCTGCAGCCTGAAATTCCTTTTTGTTAGAAGACAATTTACAGCTTGGTAATAGACCTTTTTATGAGCCTGTATCGCTTGTCATTGGATGCCACTGGTCATGTGCACTAGGCGAACGTCTTCATGGTCCTATTCCTCATTTCCCTGGCGATTTTTTCACCGCATTCTGCAGCTAAAGCGTCCCAACCGAAACACTCTGTCTAGGCTCTCATATTAGTTTTATATCACAGGTGCTATAAGTGAGGGGCTCGGCTAACTTCAGAGACGCGGTAGAGTTCTTACTGTTAGCTTGTCAGTCACGAGCTGGGCGCTGCTGCCTTCGCATCTCCAAGTAGGACACGTCAGGCTGTATCTTGTGTGCACGTCAGTAATCATAATGCCGTGTAATATCAGGCAAAAGTCAAAGAGGGAAGACATGGAATATCCGGCTCTGACTGGTAAGTTGACTTTTTCACCAGATTTTTTGTCCGTCTTGTTCTTCGGTGCTGTCCATGTGAAATTATATCAACGATAATTTATCTATTGACGACAGAGGAACCTGGTGCTTTTCATTATTAACAGTTTAGAGACAACAGGACAGGAAATATTAGCGATTGTTTCCGATTATTTGTCATCGAAAACAGCCGTAAGACTAGTGTTCTGAGGTTAATAAATCGTCTACAGTACTCTACACCACCAGTTGTATGTGCGCTGTTTGATAAATGGCGACTGTTTCATTTAATGACTGTATCATCATATGATTTGAAATGATTATATCTCTGCTTGTTATTACAAACTTAAGATATGTAGTTACCTCGATGCCAATGCACATAGAAACACGCACTCAGAAGTAAATAGCTCAGAAATGCTTGTGCAGTTGTTGTTGATATTGTTATTATTAGTATTATTATTATTATTATTACTATTATTATTATTATTGCTACTACCATTATTATTATTATCATTGAGCAGCATATATTATTCACAAACAGAAGGATTGGTGGTTAACAAAGTTCAACAAGTTAGCCGAGGGTAGTTATTAAAACGGAATTACTTTGAGGAGTTACTTTAAAAAGAAAATGTAACCGGTGACAACAAATACGATGTTAGGTGAAATACATATGTGTGTATGGTTATTAGGTGGTAAATACACGGTGTACACATAGCTTATTTTTGTGTGAAGTTTGGGTTTACTGAGCCTGCACTGCGTAGAAAAGCTGTGAAATGCTATGGAGAAGTGTGAGGAAAAAAAATCCCACTGGATTATGAATAATATGACCCTTTACTGAAATATCCTTCCCTTTAAATGTCACGAAAATAACCTCCTGTTAACCAAGCCATTCTTCAATCGTGCAACTGCACAGAAATAAAAAAAAAACGCTCAACAAACTTTCTAATACTGAAACTAAGCTAATGATGCAGACAATATTAATGAAAGATAAAAACAGCAAAGAATTCAGTAGCACGAGCTTGGTAGCCGATCTGAAGTGTGTGAAAGCAGCCGTTTTAAGAGCTATTCGGCGCTGCCTGGAGATGGGGGTTACGGAACAAAGACAGTATTTCACCCATGGCTGACGGGCAGCTGCAAAAGTATTTACAGCCTGACTGCAATGCGGCAAAAGAAAGAGAGAGAACAGGCGCTGGATATGAGGCCTACGAGTCCGTGCCACGAAAACCTGGAGAATAAATGTTTAAATGTTTATGATTCGACAGCTCGAGAAAGTTAAGACGAAATGCGACAAAATAGCTCGAAAATCGTATTTCTGGAAGCGGCCTGTATTTCACTGGGTTTCTTTTGTTTTGTTTTGTTTTGTTTTTATTTCATTTAATTCGGTTTTCTTTACCATGCATAGATGCTTTCAGAAAATATCAGCAAAATCACGAGGAGCGCTAAACATGAACTAACTACACATTAACATTTCAGTTGGTAAAGGTGAGACAGGAAATTCGAGCCAAGTTAACAAGGGTGTGGATCTCTCTCTTTTTGGAGGTCACAGTTAACGTCGGTGTTTGAAAGTTGGTTTAAGGCACCATTGTGAAACATTCCGATAATCAGATGTCGGTGATATTACTGATTCTCGTCAAGTTGAGAAAATAACCTCAAACAATTATACCAAGGAGCAGAGGTTCAAATAAAAAAAAATGTTTGCATGTTTTCCAGAGCGTTCATGATGGTCATGCCATGGTCATAAAGCTCAAACGACATGAATTCAATTTGGGATTAATCATGTTTCTGTAGTTCGGAATTTGTTTTAAAATTTCAAATCCCTTTTCTCAGCCTCTTGTGGAATGACTATGACAGTAGAAATGGAATAACTATGATGTAATTTTCAACGGTGCACTGGATTTCCCACCGGTAGCCTGTTCTGTAAACTGATGGGAAAATTACATTCATACATGAAATTTCCCTTTGAAATGGTTAGTTTTAGTTTTCACACAGACGCAGACACAGACAGACATACACACACACACACGCACACACACGCACGCAAAGAACACCGGCAGGATAGATAGATAGATAGATTTGTCACAAACTGTATATCATTTTGCATTGCGCAATGGAACACATGAAGGCCAAAAACTAACCCGATACAGTCCGTACCTTTAAGAGAGGCTTTACAACATACGCTCAACTGGGAGAAACATTATTTGCGTGTCTAGCATGTAATATAGCATACTCCAAACACCTTAAACAAGACGCTTGTTTTCCGGCAGACGGCGCTGTTGCCCAACAGTCAAACATTTTTCGCAACATTTTCCGCATCGTTTGCTTTGGAGGTCATGTATCTAGAGCCTTATTGGTTGACAGAAGCACATGACTCTCTATTACGTCTTTCTTTGACCTAAAATTTAAAAAAAAATGCAGACTATGGAAACTAATGAATGAAAAGAGTTGGGTCTGTTTATAACGTAGTCTACTGAGTGACCTCATCCGTTTGTGCCACCAAGGAGGAGCGTCTCTTGACTTTATTAATGTGAAGGCATATGCTACCAAATCTTATTGGAAACTTAAGAATAAATGAAATTTGTTGAAAATAAACATTAGGAAACAAATGCGGATTTTCTAAATCCTTTTGTTTCGCCCTCGATTCCATTGTGTAGATTTTGTTTTCAATGCAGGATCTCATCAGATTTTTAGCTATATAAAAAAGAATCAGTTTTTCATATATTTAAATAAATTGTGGAAAGTTTACCGTTTTACTTTGCTTTGAGATCTTGCGCGACCTCACAACATCTATGGAAACGTGGGGTTTTGTTGGTGTCGTTCTGAAACAGTACCAACCTGCCATATGGTGGTGGAATTTTCTCAGTCAAAGACTCAGAGATTCACGCCAGGAATTCTTTTTATTGCTTTATTACCGTACACTTGCGGAGATCAGTCAGGAGAAAAGGGGGCGGGGGTGAGATGAGAAGGGGGGGGAGCACAAAAGTACTTTTGGCTCACAAAAGTACACTACAGAAGTACACCACAAAAGTACGTAACTACGTAAGGTCCACCACAAAAAAAACCCTAGAAACAAAACAACAACAACAACAACAACAACAACAGTAAACAATTAAATTTACGAAGTAAAGGGTATGGAGTTAGAAAGCTATGAGGGGAAGAATTAATGCTTAGCTGCATAACTTCATATTCCAAATTTGCTTAATTGTTTCAGAAGCAAATGATTAAATTTGCTTTAAGTTTTGTTGCTTAGTTCAGTAACAATGGTGTTTTAAACTCCTTTCTGCAGTTCCCCTGCCTCGAGTCTCTGTCGTGAATGTAGAATAATTACGCCATGCTTTTTATTTTCGCCTGACATCAGTGCAATCGCCGTTATTGAATAAGTGCAACTTTGAGGGTTATTTATGGCAGTAGTGCGGTGTCATGAATGGCTGTGGGGAAGCACGTGATACCATTAAACTTTGTTTTATGGCCAGGGAGTTGACAAGCCAAAATATAATTCACATTGTGTATTACAAAGGACTTGCAGATGGTTTAGAATAGATCGGTGATTCGGACGAAGCAAAGGATAAGGTCTGTTTTTTGTTGTATCATGGTTATACACGCACATCGGTGCGCTTTTCAGGGTGGAAGAACCCGTCGAGGTAAGGTCTGTTTCAATACTTGTCACTGAACTTGTGCTGGTATGATCTGCATAGTGTGCCATCAGCCGCCAGTCTGCTCGACTTTATTTACTGTATATGGACGTTTGATTGGGGCACGATGCTTCCACATCTTTCCATGTGTGGGCACGAGAAGTTACATAACTATACAGTAAAAAAAAAAAACAGATAGGAGATTAAATGAAGATGACGTAAATGTTGTGCAGTGGAAGGGTTTTGTTGCAAATGTGGCGCCACGCACTGCCTGTGTGTTTCCATCTGCCTTGTGGTCTTGTGCTTTGAAACCCGAAACTTGTAAAACTTAATTTAAACTTTTTAAAACCCGAAACATACAAAAAGAAAAAAAAGATGGGGAAAAAAACATTGAAACTGTTTTAGTCTCTGAGTGTTTCCATTTAGTCGTACAATCGCACACATGTAATTCATAAAGGAATATTATCTGCTCAAAGTGCATGCATGAATCGTAATTCTTTTGCTTTTTCAATAATGTGTAGATATCTATGTTCCTGAACGCCTTGCTAAGTAAGTTTATTTATAAGCAATAACAATAAATTCGATTGTAAACTATGGAAATAGGCTATGGTTCATACGTAAGTAGTGGAGAGAAACGGGCATCCCTGCTGTGTTTTGGTAATTCGATTTTGCATTAATAAAATTTTTGAGAGCGGCCCAAACGAAATTATCACAGTAATTTGAACAACCTTTCTGTATAACTGATGCATTTTGAAAAACATCAAATTGGTATGTCTGGGCCTTTTGTCTGTTGACGTGCACATGCTCTTTAGCGCCCCCGTTCTGCGTTTACCTCAGTTTGGCTGTAAGAGACCCGGACTGTGAGGCATTTCAAATAACGGAAATCTGTGTTTAACGTAACATTATGACAATTTAAAAATATACATCGTGCGTCCAAACTCGGCGTTTAATTTGGGCTCTGTATTTTGAATAATCGTTATGAAATCCACCCCGAAAAGAGTGAATAGGCTTTTATACAACCTCATAAATGCACGTCCTTTGTACACGTGCATTTATTAAAAGGCGCAGAAAACAAATTCACAAAGCTCATTTTAGTTGAAATCTACGCGAAAATTAATTGTTTTACATGGTGTTGCATTTATACTATTTTTACTTTAATTGTAGATTATATGTAATGTATATTCGGATTTACAAGCTATGAAAGAAATCGGGGAAGATCACGGATTTAATCACTTTATTTTAATTGCATGTAAGGACTGGAAGGCTACCTAGTGAGGGTTATTACTTATTTCCTGAAACATTTTTGTCGTATATCTAAAACATAAATAATGCGTAATTATTATTACTAGACATTCTTAAACGATTGGATGTTTTTAGCAGAGAAAATGTACGCCGACTTTTTAAAGAAAGCTGTTACAGGCACTCCCTTTTTCAATCAAATCACCCTGTTTTATAATTGAGCAAACATGTATTGTTAATAAATTTTGAAAACATGCGAAGCCCTTGTTACATTTTAACCCAGGGGTCAGGACAAGAGGTGACTTTAGTCCTTTTGTTCATCAGGATCCCGGCTTTGACCCGCCGGAGCGAGTCGCGAGGCAAGGTGAAACACGGGTCAAGCTGTCTAACAAATATTAAAACTCAAAACATTTAACATCTCTGTCAGTTTTTCCGTTAACAACGGATTTAAATCAACGGAACGGTTTATTTGTGATAAACGGTGCTCATAACTATTTAAATATTGGTCGCTAATTTTCCTGCTGGCCTGAAACCATTGCTTAGCCCTCTCTTGCGCTGTCATGTTAGGCCTAATTAGTCTGTTATTCTTAAATATAACTGTCTATGATCATATCTTGTGAAACTGCAAACAACGTTTTCTCCAGATTTCCGTTGAGAAATAAAAATCAGACGACCGGGCTTTGAATAAAGCTGCATCGTTTAAATTTCATTACTAAATCCGTGACACGTGAAGAAATCGATGCCATCCTCTTTCTTCAAATCTAAACTTAGACAGTTTATTATAAGACAAGACAATACGTTGTAATTAATTTTCACATTTCACATCCTTAATTTCCTTGGCATTCTTCCTCACTGGCATCAAGGAGCTGGTCACCAGATGGGTCCCAGAATCCATGAACTTTTCTTACTCTACCGTAGTCTGCTGTCGCCCACGTAAAAATAATGAAACTTTGGGATGTGATTAAAAATGATTTGGTCTGACCTTTTGGCCTTTTAGCCTTTGTCTTAGTTGAGTTCTCTCAGTATTCGAGCAATACTCGGGGCAGTTGAAAAAGAGAACTCGCGTGATTCGCTTTATCTCCATGGAAGCCTTCCAAATGTGAGTACAATCTGCCACCATTTACTTGTTAGGAAATTATTTAGAGAGGGATGCCAATATTATGGGCATTTTGATCCGACCCAAAGCTGTGCAAGTATTTGTGAGCGACAGCACAAAGAAAACGAGCAGATGAAATCAAATATCAAACATTTACAAAAATGTTCACTCAGGAATATTTAACCTATCTATTAACAGTTGCGTAATTGCTAATTGCATTGAGTGAATAAAATGAAGTAATCCCAACTGGGGGTCAGTTTGCTCACTTAAAGGTTATTTTAAAGCTTATTGAGCTGAAGATAAGGTTGCGATTAGTTTTCATCTCCAAAAACCTGTATCTATTGGACTTGAGTACTCCGTCGTCTATATATACCCTGTAGAACCGAATTTGTGTGAAGAAATCAGGGTCACAGATTCGATTCTAGGGGAGTATATGGTCGATGCAAAAACTTCAACAAAATCTTTGGTCGTACAGGGTCAAAATAATAATAACAATAATAATGAGGACAGTTATACTCACACCTGTTGGGATTTGTACCTTTGTATGACAAAACTGTAGTCTATTACTAATGGCGTTGTGTAAATGTGCTTGGTTGCTGTGCAGGCTTTACGCTGCCTGTGTGTGTGTGTCTTATACATATTAGATGCAAAGTGCACATAGTGGACTGTGTGTTACAGACACTGAAAAACGGTATATTTCCTCTTCGTGATATCATCACATATCTCTGCACTTTCATGCTTTCATCTTCGCTCTTCATTAACAATGCAGTTGATCTAAAGAGGTGTCATCCCATTCTAGAGACTTCTGCTGTCCTCATAAAACCTCTGTCGTAAGTTCTCGTGTTATTTCATTGACTCAAGAGAGACTTTACCCATATATGGTGTACACAAGCATGGATGTGTATGATGCATTCATGCAGGATTATTGCTTCTTATATAATTCATCAAACCCTGATGTTCGCCTCCTTTCATTCTCGTCTGATCTGTTTTATTTCATGTGCCTGATTATTGATTGTCAGATGGCATTGATGGTAATCCGTGGTATTCCTTTGGTTCTCCCTGAAAGCGCGCGAGCAGATGACACGATGGGACTGCGGTAACTTTTAAATGACCTCTCGTTGACAAAGACGGTCTCCATCAATTGTCTACAGGCTTTATGCGGCCCCTTTTCTTAGCCCGGGGCCGTTTTGGGTCTTTTATTTGTTTTTCAGTAAAAGTCTCTTGCTTTAGCTTGATTTAGTGAAGTTGAATATTAAACCCACACATGAACCGCTTCAATACAGACATAAGTATCTTTATATCTGATCAGAAATTGTTGCGTTAAATGTCTTCATTCGTCTCCCCGCGATTGCGATATTCATAAAGTGTTATTCAGAGCATTAAGGTTATGATATAACACACAGTCATGCTTACACGCTGTCTTTCAAATGAATAAATTATTTTATGTAGCCCAATCCAAATAATCACTCAACTTTGTGAAAATTCTTGTTAGGTGTGCAGGTTTTTTATCCACTAATAAACCCCCTTTTCTGCCATTGGCCACTCTTGTCACGTGGTGCCTAACTTTATTCAGTTGACAGCAAGTAGGAGGGCTTTATGGAGGGAGGAAAAAAAGACAACTCGAGAAAAATTAGTATTTTCTACCTTCAGAAATTAATGGCCATGAGTTCGTACATGGTGAACTCCAAGTATGTGGACCCCAAATTTCCTCCATGCGAGGAATATTCGCAAAACAGCTATATACCTGAGCAGGGCACAGGCTACTACAACCCATCGCAAGACACTGACTTCCAGCATCCAGGGATCTACTCACGGTCAAACTATTCCGAGCCGCCCTACAGTTGTAATACTGTGCAGGGCTCCACAGTGCAGCCGCGGGGTCATGTACGGGAGCAAGGAACCCACACAAGCCCCTTTACCGCCCAGACCGAGCAGTGCCCCCCGGTCCAGATATCCGGGCCTCGGACTTGTGGACAACAAAACACAAAGAACCAAAACGGGATAGCCAAGCAGCCTGCTATAGTTTACCCATGGATGAAGAAAGTCCACGTTACTACGGGTAAGATTCACTCTTTCTGTCTCCTTTCTTTTGGGAGACAGCTCAAGTCGGCTGTTTCAGCCACACTAAAATCATTCAGTGAAATATTTATGGGCTCTTCTGAAGGGGCCGCCAATTACACTGGTCATAAATTTTTATTGCTTAGGAAATAGGCCGCTAGCTGTATTGGCCAGCTCTCTGAGCAATTGAAAACTCAATCTGACTCTAGACTGTCGAATTATATTATTTATTCAGAACAAAATTTGATATGGACTCATTGAAATTTTTTAATTACCTGAGAAGGGAATTTTGGTCCTATATAAATATCTAATCCTCACGAGTAAATTTCGAGTTAATATTTTGAGTGAAATATTTAGTTTGTAAACACAGTTGTTTTCCTGTTCGGGACCACTTCCTCACTAAGTGTGTTTTGTCTCTCTTAGTGAATCCGGACTACACAGGAGGTGAACCCAAACGCTCACGGACAGCCTATACAAGACAGCAAGTTTTAGAACTGGAAAAGGAATTTCATTTTAACAGATATCTTACCAGACGGCGTCGTATCGAAATCGCACATACTCTTTGTCTCTCCGAGCGCCAGATCAAAATCTGGTTTCAGAACAGAAGAATGAAATGGAAAAAAGACCACAAATTACCCAACACAAAGGGCAGATCTGCATCGGCTGCCAATCAGCATGTACAGCATGTTCAGAAGGACAACCAGACTGATATCACAACTTTATAAAATAAAAAGGGAACCTTTTTACACTCTCCAGACGTCCATCGAACTGTATATAACGAACAATGCGTCATTGGACTCCGCATGGTCTCAAAGCATTTACAATTTCTGTCATCAGCGCCGCACAATGTGAAACAGAAACTACTTAGCCTAAAAAAGTACGAGGGAACCACGATGAGTAGACGAAGTGCTGATATTTCCCCGTTTCCACAATTGCTTACTCTAATGTGGATTTGAGGATAGGGATCCAGCTTAACACGCTTCAGAGGTTTCAGCGAGGTACAGTAGCTCGTCAGAGTTCAACGGTTTCTTATTCGAACGCCTCTCAAACTATTTGCAACTATGGTGTGTTACAGTGATCACAATGTTTTTATATATATATATATATATTTTATTTGTATTTTAGTCACTTCGCTCTTCTTTTCAAGTGAAATAAAGCAGGTTTTAAGTTATACCCTGTAAAAATAAGTTAATACAGAACTTTAAAATAAAAATAACTGCAGCTCTGTGACGCCTTTTTTCCCCTAATCGTAATCGTCTCGGTGCATAGAATTTAAAAAATAAAATTAGCATCTGTGTCAGAAAATATTCGTTTCAGTGGAGATTATTTTGTTTTACAAAAATAGACCAAATTTTAATTTGTAAGACTGAAGGAGGCATGCATCTGTTTGTTGCGAGGGGTTAATGGTTAAAAACAAAAGACAGAAAAAAAAAAGAAAAAAAAGGTAAAAACACAAATTCTCAGCTCAGTGAATGGATGCTCAAAAGTGACCAACAATAAACGATACATTTTTTAAATTTGGGCTCAGTTTTGAGTAGGGGCAAACGTGCCTGTGTGTGCTGAATAGAATATCCAAGAATACCTTCTCTGAGTTATAAATCTCCCGTGACGTTTTTGTAAACAGTATACAATTAAAGAAGCTGTTTATCTGTCTTCCAGATGTCATGTGAAATTCCTCAAGAAAGAGTTCCTCTATTCTTTTTACTTACTTTGGTATCTTAGATGAACTTTTAGGTACAAGAAGCTTGAAATCTTTTATTTATTGAAGAAATCAGCATGAGAATGCTATACGTTTGTGTCTATGTTCGTTATGAACAACGTTGAGTAATCGTTTCATAAATTTATAATATTCAGTTAATAAAAGTGTGTAATTTTCTATATTATATATTTCTGTATTTTGAGCCTATTTTCTACAAACTTATTTTGTGTAAATGAGTTGTAAAAGATCGCCAAGAATGAAGGTAACAAAAAACTACTTAGCATACACTTTTCGAAGAACGCAAACATGTTTCATTAAACAAATCATGTACCATTAAAATGATCTATGTTTTCACAGTTTTTTTTTTGTTCCATAAGAAATGTTGAATGAGATGGTTCTGAAATGTGAGTCCAAGTCTTCACGTCATGATTAAAGATAGACACTCTGCTATCTTTGTCGTGTTATTGTCTCCTTGAACAAAACAGTGAGGCGCTCACGCATAGCGAAGACGTCTCTTGTGTTAAGCTTTCACGTTGAGAAGTTGAAAAGGACTTTTTACAGAATTTCGACCAAGCCTCAGAGGCAGGTTCATCCAGAGGACACATTTTCTATTGCATTAGACGTTTTTCAGCCGCGAGCCGCTGACCTCTAAACTCCTGACCTGCCGGACCCGTAGCCATTTCTTGTGCAGACGGTTTTCGCATTCGGTCCACTAAATAGGCCGCTTTTGCGTTTTGTTGCGCCATACGATTGATCTGTATCCCGCAGATAGCTAATAAATGAGAACTATTTCTGATACTAAATTCAATCTGGTACCATCGAAATATTCCTTTATAAAGGCACCACACATGTACCAATGCTGGCGAATTTTGTGCATAGCGTAATTTTTTTCTTAATTGGGCTCAACAAACCAAGACTGTAACAGTGCCATATGAATGCTTGCTCGAAGGCCTTTATCTATATAGGACGCTAGCATTCCCCCTGAACAGTCAAAACATCATGTGTACTCAGTGGGCCCACTGTTCAGTCCATCACTGAGAGTGGGTACCGTCGTATAATCGGTTGTTTGTTCGCGCTCCATGGCCGCTTGTGTCCTCAGGTAACATGGAAGTACTGTGAATTATTGAATGTCATAGCATGAAATCATGTGGATTCATATGTCAGAGAAGGTTATCCTCCGTTTCTCCCTTAACATGACTGTCCAGCGAAGAAACTTTCAAAATACTATGATTCACTGATTGTGGTAACTACAAAGGACATCTACGTGCAGGTTTTCGCCAGATGTGTTACAAAGACTGTCCTACAAACGGAAAAAAACATCTTGCAAAAATATCTTGTAGAATAATACTGTACATGTAATCGCTACAGATAGTAAAAACTTGGGAATAGAATGGGGGGAAAGTATTGTTGTGCTTGCGGTTTGACTGAATTTCCATATGATTTAGGCCCATATTTCTATGTTTCCGTGTGGGAAACTGCCTCTCTCTTTCTTTGTGTGTGTGTGTGTGTGTGTGTGTGTGTGTGCGTGCGGCGAGTGTGTGTCTGTGCGTGTGAGTGTACGAGTGCGCGCGCCCTCTGTCGCGCGCATGTGTGCCTGTATGTTTCAGACTCAGAGTAAGACAGTTTATTTAAAGCCCTTTATATCAGTGCCTGTCTGAATAGGTGCGCACACGCCTGCCCATCACTGGAAGTGAAGCACCGTCACTTTCAGCAAAGCTTTGTCGGTGCAACCTAGTCAGGTCATATGGGGGCAGCAGTTTTATCGGTGTACGCTCAAGAAGTCCATCATTTCACCAGTGTCAAAATTACGCAGATCTTTCCCAGTGTATTGGCGGTAAAGCCACCCACGTTTTCGTAACAGACAAACGTCCATGGCAATTGATTGTTACATGCAGTGTAAATGTGTATGGTTGTGAAAACATTATTAATGATTAACAAACGGTGGCAAACAAAATCATCTTTGTATTCATAGAATACAACCTAACGTAAATCATGCCTGTAAGTCTCTGCTAACAGAGATCATGGGAAGCCATCCATTGCCTCAGATTGTCCTGTAATGCTTTTTGAGTATTGACCGACATGTCTGAACACAATAAATGAGAGCGATAGGCAGCACCATTTCCAATGACACTGCACCGACTACCATCGCCGGTCCCACAATGCTTCTCAAACGGCCATATTTGATTTCCAACTGTTCGCAGAAAATGTCTTCGCCTAGCAAGACAGCCCTTTAAGACATATTAAACTGCGCTGTCTATATTCGATGATAGAATTCGGGCACTATATGGCTCCTTTCTATATCTTTTTTTTTCTATTTGACCACGTGATTGTCTAAATAATTAATGCAGCACGTCCCCTAGAAACACGGCGTCGTCATTAATCGCGAGGACTCTATCAGACTTGAAAACTGAAGAGATCCCAAGAAAATAATATCCAAACGGTCTGGTACCCTACGCAACTGTAGCCCTTTTTGTACAGCAATTCAACCAATGGAAGCTTGGTAGGTAAACATTTAAGATTCTTTTTGAGTAAGATGGTATAGGGAAGGTGTCTGTCAGATTTTTGATAAATTACGCCTTTTCATAAGTGCGCCGCGGCTTTCTCTCAGGCAGTCTGAAGTTGTAATGGACTCATAACCGTGCTTTTTTTCTGTACAAACCGTCAAGTGTAAATAATGTCGAATTAGACTTGATCTTCTAAGTGACAGTGGACTGTTAGCCAGTCAGTTATTATTATTATCATTTTACAGCAAGACTCAACCGTCAACTCATACATCTACCGATACTTTGTGGTTTGAAAAATGCTTTTTACGAGCAAATGCTTTCCAGGATCAATTCGGCATTGTTGGTTTGTTATTGTTCGGTCTTCAGGTCGTCTTACAAGGGCCTGTGTATGATTTATAATTCGGCAAAGGTGCAGTTCAGCCTAATCTTAAACGATGGCCATTTGCTTGGATACTCTCTGAAACGTTTGGTCCGTTAGGTGAAAAGACAAAATGTAGGGCAGTGTGTGAGAATGCGTCGCTCGTCCACAAAAAGAGACTGGTTAATGCAATATTTGTTTTAATTCATTTGATATCTGTCCAACCAAAATCTGACGAAACCATACAAATACAATATTACAGATGTAACAACAATTAAAACAACAATGGCAACGATAATCATCAAGTCTTCACTTAATGCCAATTTCCCCAGTGTCTCACCCTGTTTTTATTTATTTTTTTAATGTTGTTGTTGGTTTTTTCTTTAATTCTTAACATTCCATAATGTGAGTGATTTTGTTTCACAGAGCTTTCGAGGTTCTTGGAGTGAAATTGACAGTTATCTTCGTCGTTGTAAATCACTGTCCATAATTCCTGAAAGGGTGCGAGGCGGTTGGGGGGCCGGGCGTACACTGTAAATCTTTCACTTTTATTACCCCGAGAACATATGCTGCGATGGGCGAAGTCTTGCATCTTTTCGTCAGGACAGCCTTCCTCTCGGCCCGATTCCCAATCTCCTCCCCGGCTCTCCATCTCCGTCCCCTTAGAGTCGAGCAAATTGCTCCTTTCAGATATTTTGTAGTCTATTATCCACGCGGAAAAAAATAAGGGACCAAAGAAAACCTTTTTTTCCCCCAAAAAAAGACAAAATACTAGGTTTTCGCACTAAAAAAAAACAGCAGTGAGAAATGATCTGCAAAATCACACAGCAAAGTCAGTTTTACTTTTATCTTTTTTACTCAGTCGTCAAACACAACCACCCGGGCTATTGTGTTTCCTGCACCTCTTTTTCCCTCTCTTACTCAGATGCATTACTTATCCATTTATTACCTAGTGAAAGGAACAATGAAGAATTTGGGATGATTTTGATAAATCTCTCCGGTTGACAGGGTCATACTTTGCTGTCATTGCCGAAGCCATAATAGTCAAACAATTCTTCCATGTTTTCTTACAAGCTATATTACAAACACAGTTTGTGACAAATTCTGCAAGCACGCTGCAAAGATAATTCTTCTACTGCTTTCCTGATCATTATTGAAAAATACTGCCAATTTCTTTCAACGCCATAGAATTGAAATTATAGCAAAACAGACCAAACAACGTCAACAGATTTCATTATCTTATTTTTGGTATCCTTTATTCGATATCAAAAACAGGTCTGCCCTTACCTCCGTGTACTGATACAACCTGAAATTCCTGAATGTATGAAGCAATACTCTTCTTAAAAATAGACTGTAGCCAAAAAAACGCGTAAACGCACATAAAGATGAATCTAATGAGCTTTGTATTCTGTGTTTTTCATTGTCCTCAACAGCTGTTGTCAAAGCCAGCCTAAATATCATGATTTTACGACAAATGGGGAGCCTTAGCTTTAATCTACAATGTCAAAGGGAAAGAAATATAGTGGAAAGGGAATAAACGCACAAAGGCAAAGGGGGCAGATTGGGGAATGTAAACGCGCTTCCTTTTAAAAATGGATTTGTGAGGTAAGGCTTAGGTTGAAGTTGCAGCCTCAATCAGGACAATCTGGTATCCTGATCACGTGAACAAATATGCTTGTATTTTAAGCCAGCGCCTTTATTTGTCATCATAAACGTTTCCGAAACACCAATATCCTAATGTTGACTAAAACGTTGTTGCTGGCTGTGTAAACGTTTTTTTTCTTTCAGTGGGAGTTTGATCGCTTGCAATATTTTGGTTTTGGAATAAGAATACCTACTTGGCTTTTTATTGGTAGTTGAGTGAGTGGCTTCCATTCTTTCGGGAATACTGTCTGCATTGCTATATGGAAATGTCTGAAAAGCCGCAAGATCAGGGTTAGGACAGTATTGTCTACAGACAAAGGGTGAGGGATATATTCTCGAGACTGCAGGGAAACATATTGAGACTGAGAAAGGCGGCTGTATGATAAATTGATTCACAGGTAAGCAATTGCATGGCAAAACGCAACCTTTAACCATGGGTTTACATAATGCGGGAGTAAAAATATGATTTATTCCATTCAAAGGAAACGATCTTTATTAATGTCGCTGGTGGAAGGAACTAAGCAAGTAGCACTTAAAGACATAGAACCAACCTGTAAGACTAGTTTATTGTTTTGAACAACCATGAGCACGTTCGAAAGGTTAGCCTTGGCTTTTGTCAGATACATATATTTTGACGTTGGCATTTTTTTTTCAGCTGATTTTGCGATTTGATGAAAACAGACTAAAAACAAAAGGAAAAAAGAACTAGAAGAACTTCTCATTCCGTTTCATAGCTTGTGAGATCATAAATCACATTAATTTGTTGTCTTATCGTCACAGTAACGTTACACATGATGTATGTGGTTTCAAGTCCGTGGCATTGTTAAGCAACCCTGTTAGCTTATATTCAAATATATTCGGCTGCTTTATTCTAGATTAGGGGAAATACATCATAATTTCAAATGGAAACAATTTTAGTTCATATTTGAGCTACCGGAACATATTTCGCACGAAGAGTGGACACAATATTGTACACATGCGGCTTAAATTCTTTGAAAAGCTATTTCTTAGTTGAAAATTTAAAAAAAAAAAAAAAACACTATAAAATATGCTACTTGATTATTTAAGCACTTCGTCACCATAATCTCAAATTAAATGTATTTCACGTCTGTCATTTTCAATAGTTTCGCCATAAACTGTGGTAGCTTTATATATTTTTAACAGAAACTACGGTTTGATTTTAAGAGTCTTTTGCCAACCGGCGACTTTTTAAAATTGATGTTTACAACGAATAGACTACTGAGAAGAGCACATAACAATGTTAGTTGCCCTCTTGAGATGAATTTCTTTTTTTTTCTAATTTTCTTTTTTTTTCCATACCGAGAATTTAACAAGAATTGGTCACTGGAGTATAAAAGTGATTACTTTCATCACATTTCGTGGGATTGTCTGTCGATTTTTCAATGAATAACAAAAACCTCTGCACAGAGAAAAACTTCAGTGGATAAAATCAAGCAAAAATAGTCAAAGATTTGAAAGTAAAATACCGGGCTTTAACAGAATGTTGAAGCTGGTAATATAATGCGAACGAGCTTTTGAAATTGTTCTGGTTCTCTGTGTAGTAGCGAGCTGCTGAAGCGCGCGGGTTAATGTATATGCATAGCCCGCAAAACCCTCGTAAGACACGAATAACATTTAAACCATGTGTCCTACCGGCGTACAATATATTGACGAGCGAACAGCGCACGAATCGATAAAAATAAATTCATATACATAAATTATGGTTGACTCTCTCATATCATTATCGTATCAACCTACTGTGCCATTATATATACCAAACTTACCGTAACAATGCGTGGGCGAAACACTGTCGCCCTCATAGAGAAGACCACGCTTTGCAATAGAAATAGCGATATCTATCCAATTAAGTACGCTTTGAACATGACGAATCAGTCTGAATTTACCGTCTTTCCTTTGGTTTGGGGCATACGACACGCTATTTATAATCATTAGAATTATTTACAGCGATATCCGGGTCCTACATTACCAGAGGGGTAATCTTCGACTCAAATGCAGCTCAGTTCTCTGGTTTCAAGTCCTATTTGTCGCGAATGTGGATAAATGTTTCATCTTCAGAGACTGTTTCTGCTTTTAAAAACAGTGAAAACTTCTGTGCTGTGCATTGTATTATGACTTCCCTGAACCCCTTCCGTTCGTTGTTCATTAATCTGTGAGTTATTGCACAAGAAGCCAAAGGTCACCCAAAAGGCTTATGACTGCTAAATATTTTGGCCAACTTCTCTGTGTAGAATTGCTTATGTCAGTCGTTTCTCTTTTTTTTTTCTTTAACCACTCTTTGAGCAGTTTGAGGACAGATCCTATTTTAAAATGTGTTTCACGTGTGATATATTATAAAATATGTGAGATGGCCTCATAGGATTCATCATTTTCAAAGCCGTTCAAGAAATAGATATTATATTTATTATTTAAACGCCCCGCTTCTATATTTATGTGCATTAAATGTCTGTTAAGTGGGCTAATGTGTATTTTGAAGGCAGAGAATACCATTTACCATAGGCTCTGATGCAGTTTGGAGGAAGAGTGCTACACTGAGTCAAGTATTCATCCGTACTACTGAATGTTGAGAGCAATCGTCAGATTAGGCTCTCCATAACAACTCATGTGATTAAGGTTTTCTCTTCGTCATTCATAGGTCGTGATCCAAATAATGAAGGACAACTAAGGGAAAACATTACAGAGATAAAAAGAGACTACGGTGAGTAATTCTCTCTTTAATAAATCGTGAGGGCGGTAAACCATAAAGGCTCTCTACATCCTTATCAAATATTAAAATCAAAAAAACATTAAAACTCTCTCATTATCCGCAATTATTTGAAGCATTCTTAATTGAAAAAATACCTTATCCACTCAAAACGATTTCATACCCTAAGAAAAAAGGAATAAAAAGGATTAGAGATCTTTTTTGACCTTTTACTTCAGAAAAATAGCTCAGTCTTTTAAATTCCATCCGTATCAAAATAAATGTAGCCAATTTTTCAGCAAATGCTCTCTTTCAAAAAGCTTTTCACACACACGCATCCGTCTCCTTTCTTCTCGGCCTTACCAGAAACAAGTGTTGAAATTTTAGGCGATGTGTTGTACTTATAAATCAAGAATATTCAGTTCTAGTCACATATGTGCATCTTACAGAACTGATGAGTCTCCGCGATCATTTGATAAAACGTCAACAGCTTGTACACTTATTTATTTAGCGCAGCTTTTTAACGTTAACAACCAGAACGCAATGTAGCCTATACCCCGTTCACTTTGCCCTTGGCATGTTCGGGAACATTCCCTTCGTACGACTCCAAAATCCTCTTCAAGATAATGCTCCGTGTCTCTTTACCGTAGTCTTGAGGGATCTTTCCCTGGCGTAGTCTGCTAAACGGACTGGGAAGGCCCGATATATATTGGCGGTCTCTCCTTTCTTGCTATAAAGGACCTTGCGAAGTAAGGCATTCTTTTTCCGGGCCTTCCACCTACGCGTGGAGTTTTACACTTCTGATGGTAGCAAGTCATGAGAAGTGTTTTTCTTTTCACCCCTCCGTTAGGCATTTACGACTATAGCATGGCCAGTCATAAATTTTGTTGGAGTCCGCAATGACAGGTGCATTGATATTCATCGAGTGGACTTTCAGGCCATCTCGAAATAACCACTGTATTGGGCTGGGCTGCTGGGAGTGTAAGTCGTTCTAGGGTGGGAATGTTAGCACAATATTAGAATTTAAATTTAATCTAATATTGATATGTGTGAGCTTAGATATTCTGCGTTGTGCTTGTAGGACTCACACCAAAGGCTCTGAAGTGTCACTTTGCACCCACGCATTTGTCATATACAACATTTGTTAGCTCATTAGCATACTAGGGTGACCCACCCATTCCGCTAACTCAATACATGGGTGGGAAAGAGGAGCGGCGAGGAGCTATCCCTTACTAGAGAACTGAAATGCAAATATTGCACTATGTAAAAACGTGCTGTAATGCGATGTTATATTCGACGATGCAGGCTATAATCACGCAATTGGTCAAAAAAAAAGAGAGTAAGAAGAAGAAGAAGAAGAAGGAGAAGATGAAGAAGAAGAAAAAAGAAAACCCGGCGCTTTGCTGGACATAAAGGAGAGAAGACTCCAGTGTTGTTGGTTGTCTGCTGCTTTGATTTACAGCGCAGCTTTCGGAAAGTTCAGACAAAGTTCACTTTGAGAGCAACAGAAGGCAAACATGCAACAGCTTGGAGTAAACTGTGTTTATATAATCAAATATATATGATTTGCAGCCCAAAAAAACAGAGGCATTAAGAATTGCACTAATGCCAAAACACGACCAAACGACATCATTAGGCTACTCTGCATCTTATTATTGTCTACACTTTTGGTCTGCAAGTCAAAAAGAAAACTCAATCTAAGTCGGTTTTCATTCCTTTTTTTCAAATCTGAGACATCAACTATAACTTCAGTTGATCAGCATCACCTCTAATTCTTTAATACAATATTTTCAGATGATAAACATTATATTCTGTTCTTTAATACTACTGTTTAAGTGATGAAAATAATTTTTATTCAAATAAGCTTTAACTTCGTTCACAATATTTAAAAAAAGAAAAGAAAAGAAAAGAAAAGAAAAGAATAGAAAAAGAAAAGAAAGGGGTTATTGTTCGGGTCAAAAATGCTGATTCACCTTCTGCCTTTCTCGGATTTGCCTCAAAGAGATTTTTTTTCTCTAACGAGTTAAATTTTAACCGTCTTGTTGCATTCTTCCCTGGTGTTGTGAAAGACAGAGGCTGTAAAGGTTGAGAAGACGAGGATATGAGAAGCCTCGTTGTCAAGATTTGACAAATTTTAGAGTGACAAAGACACTCAGGGGGATGAGGGGGGGTTCATACCGAACATGACACCCGTTACTGACGAAACAGGGAGAACCAAAACAAACGCGTTCGTGTGTGAAGCCTCGCTCCAGAACAACCGTACAGTCTCCTGATATGTTGTGTATCACTGCTAGGTTTAAAATCACCCTTTAAAATCTAAAAAGAGAGCGAGAGATAGAGAGAGCGAGAGAGCGAGAGAGAGAGAAAAAAATTACTTTTGAAACAGACAACAGAGTTTAGGTTGTAGAATTGCAGGTGCATAATCGGCAAGCGTTCAAGTCATTCAAATTTCAAATTAAAAGCAATCAGCGTAGTTTTAGGAGAGCTATTTCTTCGGTACAGGACCTCAAATACGTCTCAAATACAACAATATTTGAAAAATGCCTGAACTTGCAGAGCAGGTAATATGCTTTGGGGAGGAGAATTCTTGACATATCATTTAATCTTTTCTCAGACCAGGCCGAAATGTGACTCCTACACAGAAAGCGGTAGGATTGGTAGAGGATTATTTGGCTTTGATATGGTAACTGGAAGTGATCTGTGAAGTTTATCTCAAATGGAAACTTGAAGTGAACTCAAGAAATGTGAATATTCATATCATTACATTGTCAGATAACCACTAGTCATTAGAAGTAAGGCCAAAAGGGATGTCTCTCCAAATACCTCCATATTAATCTGAGACCAGGTGAACATTCTCCCATCATTAACAAACTGTTACCTCTGGTTTATTCATTTATTTTTGATTTTTGCTTCTGTAGGTCAAGACACAGAGAAACAGTGGGAATCTCCAATCACGTGACCTAGGGGTCCATGCACCTGGTCAAGGGATTTCAGACCCCGACAAATTAAACCTTCATAATGCAGAAAGCAACATACTATGACAATGCTGGACTGTTTGGAGGCTACTCTTATCCCAAATCTGACTCCTACTCCTATGGCCCCGCTCACCAGCCATACCCCACCTCCAGCATCGAGAGTGATTACCAGGGTCCGATATGTCCCATCCAAACCACAACAGTCCGGCCGCCCGTTCACAAAAACAGCGATGTAAATGGCAGCTGTATGAGGCCAAGTGGCAGCCAAGGTAACAGCCAACCAGAGAGCATTGGCGAGCAGCAACAGGCACCTCCATTGGCTCCAACTTCACCCAACTCCAACACCTCCTCTCAGAAAAAGAAATCACCCTCCAACAATGCTTCTAATACTGCCACTCCAGTCATTACAAAGCAAATATTCCCATGGATGAAGGAAACTCGACAGAACTCCAAGCAGAAAAGTGCCAACAACTGCACAACTGCAGGTATAGTATGTTTTCATGGCATGTGTGTGTGTGTGTGTGCGTCTGTGTGTGTGTGCGCGTTCAGGATCTTAATATAAACATAATTCTAGAGATTTTGCTTCAAGCTTATTATATTCACCACGTTCAGAAGGCATTTCCTATCACTTGCTTGTTACTATAGTGGATTTCAATTTATTATTTAAAAAAATATGTCTGCGGGCAGGTTTGGCCTTCCAGTGATGGCCTTGCATCCCCAGGTGTGTATGCTGCTAATCTTGTCCAAAGCTATGCGTTACAGCTGTATTGTTTGATTTTCAGGTGAAACCTGCGATGACAAAAGTCCACCAGGACCTGCCTCTAAACGTGTGCGCACTGCCTACACGAGCGCCCAACTTGTGGAGCTCGAGAAGGAGTTCCATTTCAACCGGTATCTCTGTCGTCCCCGAAGAGTCGAAATGGCCAATTTACTCAATCTCACCGAGCGACAAATAAAGATATGGTTTCAGAACAGGAGGATGAAGTACAAAAAGGATCAAAAATCAAAGGGGATAATGCATTCTCCCTTAGGACACTCCCCGGACAGAAGTCCACCTTTAAGTGGTCCAAATCATATTGGATATTCTGGTCAGCTACCGAATGCAAACAGCCTCAGCTACGATGCGCCATCACCTCCGTCATTCGCCAAACCGCAACAAAACATGTACGGCCTGGCTGCATACACGGCGCCATTGGGTGGCTGCATGCCGCAGCAGAAGAGGTATCCGGGCACAGAGTACGAACACCACAGCATGCAGGGCAACGGCAGCTTTGCCAGCGCGAATTTACAAGGCAGTCCCGTGTACGTCGGGGGGAATTTTGTTGATTCTATGCCAGCTTCAGGCCCCATGTTCAACCTTGGCCATCTCCCTCATCCTTCATCCGCCAGTGTGGACTACAGCTGCGCTGCTCAAATTCCGGGCAACCACCACCATGGACCCTGTGACCCTCATCCCACATACACAGACCTCACTTCTCACCATGCGTCTCAGGGAAGGCTCCAGGAAGCGCCTAAACTAACACATTTGTAAGGATTTCATCCGTGTGCCCAAGCGAAGTGTCGCTCTTCTATTACCTCAATAGCTGAAAATAATTTATAGAACTTCACCTCGAGAGAGACATACGTATTACCCTGTATTATTATTGATATGACTATAACTGCTATGATTGTAATTATTTTTTAAAAAAATAGCTGTGGTCCACTTCTCTTGACTGTTGAAGACTTGCAGGAAGAGTGTTTAATGTCAGTTGTTCGGTTCTTTGAAGAGCAATGCGCAATATGAGGATTATTTCATGACGTATTACTTGAAGGTAAGTCGTGTAGGTTTATCAGTATTAGACACCCATCTTTATAGAGATGGAATTTGTAGGAAAAAAAAAATCATTGGCTCATCGTTAAGTCGTCTGTTTAGTCATTGGTAATTCCAAATATGCTTTCACTCAAAGGGCATCTTTATTTATTTTTTTTTTTTTTCAAAGATTGTATGATGGACATATCCTGATTATTATATTTATTATTTATCAGTTTTGTATCTCACATTATTTATATCATATCGCGTAGACTATTTATATGAACAATTGTAGAATTTATGCAACCTAAGCTGGACTGTGTCGGCGTTGTTGTTCTTGAAATGGTTCAAATTAGGTCATTTTTTTTAGGCATCGGGTTGTTTGGTGGGTGATTTTTTTGTGAGTTGGAAAAAGATTTTAAGCTCGGACACTACTTGGCTTCAAAACATTTCCTTATAAACCGGCACGTTTCGAGAGGACTGTAATATGTCAACACTTATTCTGGAGCTCATTACAACACCAGCGTTATGTTCATATATTTACTCCCCAAATCACTCAGCATTAAACCTTATTTTATCATTTTGCCAGTCCATACATACGTTGATGAGATGTTAATGATATGGAAATGTTATATTTTATTGTGTTAAACATTTTGTAAATAAAGTGCGTAAATTAAAAGAAATGGTTAATCCCAGAGTCTTCGCTGTGTGGGGTGCTCGGGGTGTTTTATGGACACAAGAAAACGATCGCAATTTAAAAATTAACCGATTTTATTTCATCAGTTCTGAAAGCCAGACTTTATCTATGTAATAAAGCTCTATGCCGCCATTTTGAGCTAATCTCAATAGTAAACAAAGGAGGAGGTCTTGTATCCTTCCGCACCCAATCGTGCGACAGAGCGCGAGCGTACACACTTGCAGGACATGTACAGTCAGCGAATACGAAGATATAAAGAGCTCCTCTACGCCAAAGCATTTCACTTTACACGTTTAAGGGTTTATGGCTGCATGTTGATGGCTTTAGGATTACATTTCCTATGGTCACAATGGGCGCTGAAAAAAAAATCCAATTCTCTTTTACGCACAGAAAATAACCATGAAAAACAATTTATCTGCCCTTTTAAATCTATGTGCAAATTAAATGCCATTTTACTGGGCGACAGACCGACTCTGATAAAAGTGAGGCCTAAATTTGAACGAGACACCTTAAAAAAAAATCCTATTTACCATTGTCTTTTAAAGGATTTATAACAGCATGTGTACAGTTAGCTTACTTTCAATACACGATAAGTAAAAAAATGTGACATATGCATGCTTTACAAAAAAAAAAAAATCCCCAAATGCGGTCATAAATAGCCTAAAGATGAAAAGTGTTACGATTTACTGACTTTACAGGCACAGCGAGCCGTCTTAACAGAATGGCCCGCGCCCCCTCTTTCCTCTTGCAAGACATTTCAAAGCCCATTAATCAAAAACTCGTCGCTTTCAGCTTCGCCACTGATTCCACCTCCTTATGAACAAAGCGTTTGCATTCTGAACTCTCGAAACACATTTCAAACTGCGAGAGGCCAAACTTTGTCCAGAGAGCAGCTGTGACAGCGTGCTCCCGGAATATCCATAGATGTGAGGGATGGATTCCTCACAGGGCTGAGCCTAAGCTGTCGGTGAAACAGGCATTGAGGGTCCTCCACCGTGGGTAGGTTGATCTGCATATACAGCCTCATATTCTCATCATTCATCGCTACTTACAGACACTGAGGCGTTCGCTTGCATTTTTAATGTTACATTTTATCTCCATCGCATTTCGCCTGATACACTCATAATTAAACGTTCAGTGCAGAAAACAAACAGCCGCCCTGGATCAGATGGCATTAAGTCTAAATGGTAATGGGCCTGTATTTCAGAGCGGGAATGGGGCATTTCAATTTAGAACATTCTTAAAGAACTGAGTTATTCTGAGTGCTCGTCCGTTTCCCATGATTTTGAGCCATACCGATCGACGATCAGCAATGGCGGCCATTTTCTCCATCGTTATAATGAATTGGCCATTCTACACTGCTCTAAATACTCTCGCCCAGATAACACAGACTTGGAAAATTACCATGGCAGCCTTTTGACATCAAGAGAGAATACGGCCTCTCCCGACTGTAGCTGCACTCCGCCGCCGAGACAAAAACGATTAAAATCTGTGCCACCCAAGAGAAGAAAAACCCAGTATAGCCAAATCGCTGGGACACGTGAACAGGACTTCACCGGCTGCTGAGGTAAATGAGCACGCTTTATGATGAGCGCGTGTTTCATTCATAAAGAGCGATTGCAAGCTTTAGGTGACTCCAAAATATATAGGCTGAAGCCCGTTGGAGAGCATTGAAAGAGGAAGAGCATTTAAAATAGTGTAATAACAGCTGTTGGTTGTAGAGTATGATACGTTGTTTAAGACTGATAGTTTTAGCATTTGTCACTGAGGAATGAATGTGAGATATAACGGCAATAAGGCATGACAGCCTTCCCATCCATTGCTAAGATTTCCATAGGCTATTTACGTTTTTCAGTCTAAACGGGCTTCGTGATTTAGATTAGGCTATATTGCTAATTGGGCGCCCAAAAACTGGAAAAGACTTTACTGTTTTTTTTTTTCTCTTACAAGTGCATCTTGTCGAAAGATAAATAATCTTTTATGAGTGGATATTTCTGCAGCTCATATCACCACGAGCATCTACAGTGAGGGGTAGGGTTACAACATCAGATCTTTAGTTCAACCTAACCATATCTTAAGCTACAACAGCCTATTGACATAACGGTCGACTTTTTAGCGGGGAAACTCGATTGCTTGTTTAAAAAAATAGAGAATGATAAAAATGCGATTATTTGAAAAAATAGAGGAAAATAGAGGAGAAATTTCGTCTGTCAACAAAGCATTGACAGAAATCCATGAAGAATAGCCATTGTTTTGTATTCTCATAGAGTATTCAATGAGTGGATTCATCTCTTAGTTATGTTTGAGCACTGCATATTAACACGATTTATTAATGCAGTAATATAAATTTTAAAAAGTGAAATAATTTGAATATTCCGATTTAAAAATGTATTAATCACGGTCATGAATCTAAACCAGCAAATCCGATTCATACATTTATATGAATAGCAGGTTACTTTACCTCAACTTAATTTCAAAATGTATTAAATTAATATCTAATTGGCAGAGACAAAACGCACGAAACCAATTAATTTATTTAGAACAATAGTAATAGGCAATTCAAAGTTTCCGAATACGTTATTTCAATGCAAGTGCAAATTTAATTAAAACTTTATATATTTCCTCGCAAAGGCAATCTATTGTAAGGGTCTCCTTTATTTTCATCTCGCCTTCTAGGGCAAAAGACGCGTTAGCAAGGTCTTTCTTTTGTGTTAGCATATACCAGTCAACTGGTATAACCTAAATCCTAAATCCTCAATAGCACAATTTCGTGGGCTATGTTTAATTACTCTTATAAACCAGATTATAGCAAGACTGAAAAAAAATTATGTAAAAATCTTACAGAACAAATAGTTAATCCGGGGACAGCAGTAGTCAGGGGTATTGCCAGGCTTTAGGCCATAAATCATAAATCACAATTTTCCCAGACAGCAGTTCTTACTCTTCCGAGGGGACATGGCCAGATGCGATGCGTCCATCTTCAGTTCACAGGAGACAAACCGAAAAACGGAAAGACAAAAACCCAGAGTGGAACAGTCAATTAATCACCTATGTTATAATGATTTTTGTTGTAAATGGTAACGACTTGGCTTTCTTCTTTCAGTCACAATGAGATTACTCGACACGGGCCCTTCACGTCTTACTGGAACTGATGCTTTTTTCCCCTGATCAAATAAAGCCTATATGTATCACAAAGACCTCATTTAAAAGGCTAAATCTTTGTTTCTGGCATCCTTCTGGATATCTGCTATTTTGTTGATGTTCTGGCATACTGCATCTCTCTGAAGTTGGGAGAGGAAGGAAATCATATATTGCAGTAGCACTCATCACAGTTAAATGGGCGAAACTATGGAGATTAGTATGACAAAGCAGTTAGGCTGAAACAATCGCTGAAGCACTCGCTTAAGTTATGTGAGATGAAGTTTTGTTAGAAGTCACAAGCCTCTATTGAGTGAAGTTTTCACCTACTGCGAAGAAACTATACAAACCCACGGGGTTCTCATCTGCTGCTCCTGATTGGCTAGGGTAGAGGCGGACCACGCCCCCATAGTGGTGGGCAATATTTACATGTTGAGTCTAGAAAGTACAGTGGGCTAAGTAATGAAGATAAGAGGCGCCTGGCAATCATTCACACATCCACGCGACCATTTAAGGGACGTAATGACCTCGTATTTAGACTACTTTTCGAGCGGCGATATGATGACATTCACGGCAAAATTCTGTCACGAGGAGGAAAAGTCTGTGCCTCCACATTACCCAAGGGAAACCCTGGGCAGGGCAGCGACAGGTATTCTGGATCATCTCACCAACGCCCGGTCAATATCGGATGTGAATCAAAGTGCATTTCAAGTGCAATGCGATAACAACGCTGGTGGGTCTGGGTTGTACTGCGCAGGTCCTGGACCGGGTGGTGATACAGCTTTCCGATGCTCCAGTGCAGCCGAGGACGCTGGAGTGTCTTCCCATTATGTGAGCCCTGTGTACTTAGGAGGCGCCTCGTTTCCCAACCACATCACGGAGTCTTGCTACAGCAGCACTGACGAAATAAACCAATACAAACAGAGCGATAAAGTCTCCAGGGGTTATGACTGTTCGAATTATAAAAATCTACCGCAATCTCAGGAGAATTACCCTTTAACTGTTCCTCGCCAGGAGACAACCCTCGCCGTAGCAAACACATTCGAGTGGATGAAAATTAAAAGGAATAACCACAGAACCAGTAAGTTGAAAGGGTTGAGACAAACACGGCGAGACTATTTGGATATTTTCTGATATTAGTTATCTCTCTAAATTATGAATGTGAGTGTATATTCTGTGTTCACATGAGTTTTCTCTGCTGTCCAAACTTATTTGCAGGTAGCAAACTTGCGTGTGGCTCCATCCCGATTGCTGCAACGTCTCGAACAAATTTCACCACAAAACAGTTAACGGAGCTGGAAAAGGAATTTCATTTCAACAAGTATCTTACCAGGTCCAGAAGAGTTGAAATAGCGCACAGCCTACTTTTGAACGAAACGCAGGTGAAAATCTGGTTTCAGAACAGGAGGATGAAACAAAAGAGGAGAGAAAAGGAGGGCCTTGTTCTGAGTCCTAGCGGTTCTAAAGGCTCCGAATCTTCGTCGTCAGAACTGAATTCTCCCGTGTCTTCGCCTCCCTGTTCCCCTCTCTCAGCCAGCTCAAAGTCCTGAGTGTCTTTAGATGAAAAAATGTGCAGTTAATCGGGTTCAAAGTTGACTGTCGATCTAAAACGACTGTTTTGTAAATATCTCTTTATTTGCACTAATACTTTGTAAGAGCTAAATTATATTTGTGCTACTGATGTGCCTTTTTCCCATTGGCTGAATTCCAAGTGTCCAAGAGATGGTTAGAGGATGCAAGGGAGTCTTTGATGTGGCTTTACTGATGTTTTAATATTTGATGTGGTATAAAAGGCCACTCTGACTAATGAGTGTTTCCCTCCTCTAAAAGAGCCTCTCAGAATTTCACCACAACCCTGTGTCTTAATTGATCCAGTGATGCCCGCTTGATTTACCAAAGAGTCTAAAACATCCCTCCAGTAATCTGAATTAGATCTGTTTTACATCAGATTCCCTCAGGAACCCCCACTCAGCGTGGCCATGCCTGTACTAAACGCCTCAGGTTTCAAATGTTGATTTGTGCCATTGAACTAAACCAACATGATCTTTCAACCTATGGCCACTACATAATGGAATAATAAAGATTAAAAAAAAAAAGCTATGCAATTGTCCATATTTTTGGATACAACTGAGACTGAAACAAAATTTAAATGTTGTTATTACTTTGACTCCAAAACCTAGAGAATGAAATTAGATTGATTATGTCCAGTTCCTCATGCATTGAGTCAATGAATTTTGATTGAGAACTACACATGGTCACTTAAATAAAATCACTGAAACTTTTACTGTGTGTATTTGTCTTTTTGTCACTTTGTGTGTACCTCATATATATTTTATTAGATACTTTTGATGTGTAAGAATGGCTATCAATAACGCAATAAGTATTTGTTGCAGAAAATATAAAAATGCAATAAGGAGATTGTTGCAGAAAATATTAAAAAACACAAAGTTTCCATATAAGATAAAGGGGCGTGTCACTTACATAGAAAATAAAATGTTTACCGAAGTCAACCTTCATTTCAGACTGTTTTGAAGATCACTTTGTGAGCGATGTGATTATTTTCTGTTCTCTCCACATGCTGTTCTGATTTTGTAACCACGGGCTTTGCGAGTTAGTGCGGTACAGAGAAACAACACAGCCCTACTTTACATCCAACATTCCTGTAAGCATTGCCTTAAAGAAAACATGATTTCTAAACTGCAGATTACTGTACAATCATGTTCAAGGAAGCCATCCACTGACTGTATCACATTCATATTCCAGGCCTTATGATTCAATAAACATGAACTATTTTTGTATACTGGCATGATAATTAACCTTTACTGTTTGTCTTTGATGTAGTTCTTTATCCTGATGACAGTGCGTCTGTGAAGAACCTGAAGTAAAAGACAGTGAGAGGGGTGAATTCACTATTCTGGTGGACGTATCATTTACAGAGAGAGAAATCATAAAGAATAAACAGGCTTTTTGAGCAGGAGTGCGGGGACAGCACCCTGCAAACCCACGGCAGAAGATGCGTCTGCGAGGAAAACGACGGCGATCTCGTAAGGAATGGCACAGGGCAGTGAGTTCAGCCAGGCGTGGAGCGGCAAACCCTGGGCCGGCTCCTCGTTCAGAATATCCAAGAACACACACTGGGCTAGCACCTCATCGCTGTAAATATTGATTGAATTGCAGTGGCTGGGAAGTTTGGCTCTTTGCAACCATATCCCTCCATGAGAGGTCTTCCTCCCCAGGCTCTCCGTTCCCTTATTGACCTGTTGTAGTGGGCAGGGTGAGATGATGTAGGGGCTTGAAGAGGCTGCTTGGATTTACAGCAACAGAAGGCTGAGACAGCACATCTGTGATGTTTGATCATAATGCCCTGCTCTTCCACCCTTTTCTCTCCTCCTCCTCCTCTCTCTCTCTCTCTCTCTCTTTAAGAAAAAGAGGAGAGTGCTAAAACAGACCAGTGTGACTTGAGCTTCGTGTTGGCCGTATCCTCATATATCATGATATCACATTATAGCCCCCATTTGGGGCTCAGCAGCATGCTACAGTTGTCAGAAGCCAGCAAATAATGAAGACTAATAGGTACCAACCCTGTGCCTACAGCCCAATATATATATATATATATATATATATATACACTTTTTTTTAAACTACAGCAAACCAGTTATTGTTCCCCTCCCCATGTCAACCTGAGACACGGTTTACAATGTTCATGGAGATTTTTTATTCTGTCTTTTATTTATTTATTTATTTTTGCCCATGTCCCTGTTAGGGGCTAATGTCTCACAGAGTAGCTGAGCATGTGGTCACTTCAGCCTGAGCAGAAATATCATGTGTATGTGCATATGTGTGTATGTGCATATGGGTGAGAGTGTGTGTCTGTGTGTGTGTGTGTGTGTGTGTGTCAGTCACCTGAAGGTTTACACTGTCTAACTAAGTCCCGACAAAACCACAGAGCCATGAAAATGTCCTCACTGGTGACTATTTATGTATAAAACTATACACCTCAAGTGGATTTATGGCGACCCTCATCCATGTACTGAATAAAGACTCAAACAGACCCACAGTGAAGCAACAGTCATTTTACAGACATTTACAGCATATTCACAGAGTCGCTTGTGCATGGCTAAGACAACTATTAACCCTGCAGTACTTAATTATTATACGTAGAGTAGGCTACTTTTATGGAGTCATGCACTGGAAATGTAATTCTATGCTGCAGCAATAACTAAACCGGTACTATATTTAAATGCTAGAATGTAAATACAGTCCGAAAATCCCAAATCCGAAATGCTCCAAAATCCGAAACTTTATGTGTGCCGACATGACACCACAAGAGGAAAATTCTACACCTGACCTCACTTGCCCATGTGGGGCTCTGACGCTCTGTTGGTGCCAAGATAACTCATTATGTATATTCAAATACTGCATTTCAAAATCCGAACCCCCCCCCCAAAATCTGAAACCCACGAATTTCGGATAAGAGATACTCAACCTGTACTAGTTTACTTACTTCAAAAAGGACCAGTGACGAGTAATATTTTGGTAAAGGTATATGAATTATCTGGAAGGAAATATCACCTCTCTGTATCTTGGTATCTTCAGCGCACACATGCTATTGATTGTCTCTGTATGAGGTAAGTTGTTTGATTTCTTCTGAAATACGAAAATCTAAATAAATGATCGTCTGTAAATGTGTTGTGTTCAGTAGGCCTAAGCCATCGCGTTCTCTTTCGAGAAAGATGCATTTCGCGCCACCATATTTGATTTATACTTATCATTAAGAAATTTAACCTAGCCAACACAATCTCATAGCGTTTATTCTCCTAGGCATTTCTCTCCCTCACAAACCTGACAGACAAACTGATCACGCAGGAAGGCAACCATAAATAATAGCGGGCCTGCCTATATCGCTTCAGCTTCAAATACTTTACGAACACCTCTCTCCTGTACTGATACCCATATGGGCATTCTTTAAAGCATTTTCCATTGGAAATTATGACTGAATAAAATGCATCTTCATTTATCTTGCACATCGCGGAGTGATGAGTGAGGTTCCGGTCTCGCCGCGTTACAGTAGATCATAACATTAGCCTCCTCCTACATGGAGAAATTGATTGTTCTGGAAAATGAACCTGGCTTCGCTATCAATTATACCTATGGATTCTGAGGAATGTGTTATTTTGTTTAAAACAGTACATAATATAATTAGAGGCCTAATTTATCTAAAGCTACAAGTGTGCCTATTACGGTAACAGGGTTTGGAGTTTAATCTGTCCGCGAGGTAAAGAATGATTCCGCGTGCTTTTCATTTGTAATTCCCGACACATTATTTCAGTAAAATAACTAGTCTGTGACCATTAAATATGAAAAATTGAATCATTGTAGTTTCTTTTCATGGGTTTATTTTTTACGTTAACAGTCTTTTCATGAAAGAAAGTTTAAGGAATGGGCAATTAAACAACTTATCATACGCGGGCAATGCCTCGGGCACCAGCTATCCGCGAGGCCATGAGAGAGAGAGAGAGAGAGAGAGAGAGAGAGAGAGAGAGAGAGAGAGAGAGAGAGAGAGAGAGAGAGACTCACCTGTGTTAGCATACCAGATCTCTATTATTGTGACTCAGCAGCTTGGCCCAAACAGCTTAAACATCACGGAGGTTTCAAAAGAAGCCTACTTATCAAAATGAAAAGAAAACTACACCTCTTAAAAAAAAGTCCGTTTTCGCAGACTGCGATAAGTGTGCGTGTGTGTTTGATAAGAGGCCCGCCATCACGTCATAGTCAATACGTCTGACAGAATTAGACCGAACGTGGTTAGAAATATCACGGAAATGAACTCGAATGACTATTAATGTGACATTAATGTGAAGAAGACTGATTTCTTGCGAAAAGATAAAATTTATTCACCTCTGTGGATTTCTCTCTACCCCTATGTAACGTAATCTGTCACATCAAAGTAATATTCCATGTAGGGGTCGCTTTTACCAGCCAAATTTCATGCTTTAGAGGACGTAGAACTATCCAGAATGAAAGAAGTTCAAAAATTAAACAACAGTAGATTATCTTTCCCCTTCATGCAACATTAATGTTTCTCCAATGCCTCATTTGAAGAGGCGGTCTGCTGCTATAGAGAACTGATGCATCTGTGTGTGTGTGTGTGTGTGTGCGCGCGCGTGTGTGTGTGTGTGTGTGTGTGTGTGTGTGCGCACGCGCACGTGTGTGGGTCCATGTGTGAGAGAGACTTTAACATTTATTCATTACGATTCTTTTCTCTCTCCATCTCTCTCTCTCTCGCCGCACTGTCAGAGCCTGTACAGGGAGCTTTTAACTGAGCCATGCCTCTTCCT